>NC_090183.1:8613808-8913808 GCF_024679245.1 Pseudorasbora parva | reverse complement strand
TCTATCCAGCTCCGGAACCTCTCGCGGTCCTCTTGCTGGCCGCGGACGATGGCCTCGAATCGGCGCTCCTGGTCCGCCCGCAGCTCCAGCATGGACTGATGTTGTTCCTGGTGGAGGGCCGCGAGAGAGGTGATAATGTCCGCAAACGGCGTGGCGGAGGGCGTTGGTGTAGTCATGGCGGCGGCGCGGTCCTACTTCCTCCCGGGTTTCGGCACCACTGTAACAATGTTCGATATAAGGAGGAAGGAAGAGGACACGGGGTCGGCTGGACGGTTGATGCTTGTCTCTTTATTTTCTCTATAACTCATAAACACACACTCATGTGTGTGAAATCTCATAAACACGATCTCTCGATCACTTCCGGGTCGGCACTTCCGGCTTCCGGTTACTCAGTCTCTGTACAAGGGGGTTTGGCATCAACCGTCCGGGTTCTCTCTCTCCTCGATCTCCGGTTCCACTGATGTTTTATCCCCTCTCCGCGCTCATTACTAGAACAAGAGACAGGTGTTATTAATCTGCTTCCAACCCACTCACGTACCGCTTGTCCCGCGGCTCTCTCTCCCGCTGCAGACCTCGCTGAACCACGCCCCCCTTGCCACAGTTATTTTAAATTATTTATAATAAATACTAGCCTGACAAGCCAGACCCACATCAAAATGAAGTTGGGTCTGGGAACACCGCTGGAGGGCCCAATCTGAGGGGCGGGATAAACGGTTGTCTTTCAAACTCCCTCTGCACGTGATAGGATAGCGCTACACCAACCAGAGCAACGAAGAAGGTGAAGCGGAGCTAGATGACAGATTAAACTTTCGCCGTATCCGGTCAGCAAAACTCAGAACACATCTTCCTTTCTTAAGAATGATTTCATTGCCGTTCTTTGTTCTATTTCTCAAAGAAAAGCTTGAAGGGATAGTTCACTTTGAAATTAAATTTTGATATGTTTTAGCTTACCTCATTAAATCCGTGTTTAATTTGGACTTCTCTGTGTATGCTCTTTGAGGTGGTGACCATAGACCTGCATTATGTGAGGCACAGACAAGAACGGTTTGACCTAAAATGATCAAAATTGAAACTACTGGAGAAACAAATACTCCTACATCTCAGATGCCCACGAGGTAAGCTAAAACATATCAAAATTTAATTTCAAAGTGAACTATCCCTTTAACTCCAAGTTTTCCAGAGTCGCGGCCAATGTCGATTTTAAAGGCTGCTGTTCGCCATCTTCTTTGTTTATAAGTAGCACACGCAACTCTGCCGTCAATATGTTAAGCCTGCCCACCGATTCTATACACGATATGAGTGGCCTAACCAGAGTTTGCGTTTTCCAGCTCGCAAGCTAACGTAGAGTTGCTAGATGATCCTCGCTGCAAATTAGATTTCCTGCAACTAAGGTGCGTCTAGATTTCTAGGCTAAATAAATACTAAAGTGTTCCATAAAAATGGATTTCACAGTGACTAAAGAAAAAGCAAACCCTTAACCTGTGTCTGACTCACAAGAAGCCACACAGTATAAGTGTGCCCGGAAGTTATATTTATAGGACACATAACTCTGTCTAAGCACCTTTCATCTGTTGTTTTTACAGATTCGGTGCTGTGTTATATCCTTAGTGTGTGTGTATGTGTTTTTGTCCTTTTAAGCTCTGACCTGTTGGAGGGCTGAGGAAACTCATGTCGATGGCTATGAAACGGCCTCCTGGATGACATGGAGAAATAACAGAAGCGGCTGGCCTGTATCTGACCTTTCTGTGACCACTGTGTGTGTTTGTGTGAGTGTCTGTTGTATATGTGTGAGTGTGTGGTGACAGACCGCAGGGGAAAAGGAACAGTATTCTGTCAGAAAGCGGGTCGAAGGTGCTGTCGTGTTTTGGGCATGTGCATGTAGAGAAGAAAAATAAGGGAAAATCGGCGGGTTTTATCTGCTTTACAACTCCGACCACCGTCTAGCAAGCCATGTGTTTGTGTTTGTATTTAAGTGTACCTTTTGTGTGTTTAGGTTGCCTGATCTTGCCAGATCTCTGCTAAAATGTTCTTAGAACTTTGGCTTATACTTTGGCAAGGTTCTCTCAAATTTAAGGTTCTCTTCCTGTAATGTTAATAGAATGTTTGCTCAAGGTCAACTGGTCTTTAATTCTCAAAATGAGAATTTCTAGGTTTACCCAGTCTAGTTTTGTTACCCAGGATCAGTCAAAGTTATGTAATAAAACAATCCTGCTAATATCAGTAGCAAAGTTTAGATGAATCCTCTTAATAACAAAATAAAAATACAACAAAATTCCTCATTTCATTAGAAGTCCAACTACACATTCTACTATAAATCAGCTCACCAGTGTGTTCATGTTTTCACTTGCGGACATCTGACCTCAACCGAATGAACAGGAGAAATTAACCGGAAAACATTTCCATGTGAAAGAAGGCTGAGCCTCCGCGGACACCTAACTATCATGTTATCGCTACGGACCAGTGCTGTTAAATTTGTTGAAATGTATGCAATTGCTATTATTTTTAAAATGATACTTATCAAAATCTATTATTTATGAAATTAATAAGACACAAGTGCGAACTTCCTAAAAGAACTCGAATAGATAAAAGAACACTAAAAGCTGTGAACTATCCCCAGAGGTGGACAAAGTACATAACTCTATTACGTAAGTAAAAGTAAAAGTACTACTGGTCAAATATAACTCCGTTACAAGGGAAAGTTGTAAAAACAGATTTTTACTCAAGTAAAAGTACAGAAGTATTTGTTTTCAAAGGTATTTAATAATAAAAGTAAATTTCCTTTTTTATGCCAATGCATTATTTTATTATTGTTGTGTAAATGCACACTGTCATCATGGTTTAAGTCATTCAGTGATGCTCCATCTGACATTCTACCATATGACTAACTAAAACGCATTTAAATGCTTGTAAATAAGTTACAAAGCTCTTTACAATGCTGCTGTCACTTTAAGGCCGAATGCACGGATCCAATACACTGATACACATCTGATATTCTCCCAACTTTGCCATTCTCTTTCTCACAGACGTTTATATTTTTAATATTTTATAAGACATGCACCAAGTGTATGCCAACTAAACTAATCTTTATTTTAAAAAAAAAACTGAAACATACTTTCAAAATATGACAATGGGTGCAGACACTTGTGCCTAAGAACCGTGTTCTTCCATTTTGCTATGAAGAGATCAGTGTTAAAAAAAAGTTGGGGAAATGTATATGACTATAAGAGTGATTCCCGATTGACTGTCTGAAACAACAACACCAAAAAACCTTTTACTTAAGGAAAAAAATCATCCACCGACTTTCAGAGCTGCAACAGAAATGATTTTCGACCTAGATAGAAATGTAGTGGAGTAAAAAGTACGATATTTGTCATTCAAATGTAGTGAAGTAAAAGTCATAAGTTTCCAGAAAAAATAATACTCCAGTAAAGTACAGATACTCAAAAAGGGTACTTAAGTACAGTACTCAAGTAAATGTACTTAGTTACTGTCCCAACATGGCAACTGGCTCAAACAATGGTATTAGTTCAGGGGTGGGACTTATGGCTGACAGCTAGAGTAAAACCTGTTTGCAAACAGTGCTGTTTGCTTTTCTGTTTTTTGTGTGACATACTTGACATTTAAAAGAGCTTTTATTTAACAGGCCTGACATATGTGAGCAGAATAAAATATAAATTGTTAGCAGCTGAAAGTTCTCCTGTCCAATTCTCTAAATTTCATTCACGCTTGTGTCTTGATGTGACATATTTGAATGTGCACATCAATTTCGACTTGGCATATGAGAACCATTTGACTTCGCTGACATCAAGCTGGGCCAGACCTGTCTTGAGCTACCGTGGAGGGGAAGGTTGAATATCATTTTTCATTTAAATTCTTGCACATACAGCTTTAGAAGTCATATGGCTACTTTTATATTTCATGGGAAAGTGCAAACACTCTACAAAACATTGTTTAGTGACATGAGGGTGAGTACATTTTAGCAGAATTTTTTATTTCAGTGTCAGCGACTCCTTTTAATGGAGGGAGACCATTTGCACTTGTTGAATATGTAGAAGAGTTTCAAGTGCAGATTTTTACACCCGATGCGTGAAATCAACTTTCTCCGTTAACCTCAAACGATTCTCTGCATCCAGCGCCGTTCCTTGTCAGTCCCGCCCTATAATACTTCCTGCTTCTTTTGTGCCACCAGCATCCCATTCAGATTTGCAAGGTCAAATTTTCACCACCCAGCCTTGAATATGAAACATCTGCGCATGACGCCTTTCAACTCTGTCAAGTGGTGCATTCTCTAATTTTGTTTATTCCCAGGGCTTTAAACAAAGGCAAAACACGCTCTCCTATCTTCCAAGGATGAGACCTTCCGGCCTACCAGTTCTCCGTCTGCATTCGAGTCTCTGCTCGCATTCATTGTATGTCATTGTAAACACGGTAGAGCGACGGGGGGTGGTGAGTGGCATTAGAATTGTTAGACCTTTTCTATAGCCCCTGTTTATATACAACATGTTTTATAGACGGCAACAGAATTGGTCGTGACCCCCCAGGTGTCCTATCTTGAAATGCGTTTCTCCCAGATCCTTCTGCCCCACTTCAGGCTCTCTGGCGGTGACCATTCGTGACCCCTCGCCCGCCTGCTGTATGGGTGGAGGTGGTCGTGGCAATAAAGACCTTGGGCACTAATAGACTAACCTCTGATTTCTTTGTGGCACACCTACAAAACAGACCGTGGCCCGGCATACAAACCCCCACCTATTCAAATCTAATAGAGGCTTTTCAGAGCATTCTTTTCTCCCCTCTTTCTCTTCGCTCTTCCCTCCTGCACTCTCCTTCGCCTTGTAACCTAAAGAGCTGCTCTAATACTGTCCAGCTGCTATAATGTGTCTGAATTCAGATATCTTGCCAGGATTATTGGCAGGATCCATTTGCCTTGTTGTGAGTGCCACTCGAAAGCCGTGCACGCTCACGCACCCGGGACCCACACATCCATTTCGCCATTGTCCTTCCGTATGAATGCTCTTCGGTGGCCGATAATTATTCCCGTGCCTTTGACACAGCGATCCACAGGCAGTCCTTATTCACTGGGTAATTTGCCTGTCCTCCTCATTCATAGGGAAGGTACAAATTATCCTTTTTCCACAGGCAGCAGTCCATTCTCACCCTCTGGCACATTGCCACTGGGGAGGCAAAAGAGGAGAAAGAGATGAGGAAGAGCAAAATGGATTGTGATGGCCTTTTACACTTATCTTTCTCACTCCATTTTTCACTCTTTCTTTTCCGACCAGTCCTCTGTCCTGCATGCAGGCATATAATGTCACACAAGCACTATTTCGGACAGGGCTAGTTTTCATTGAGATGGTTAAGGAGTTAAAAATTAAAAACTTCTGTCAATTTTTACTGACCCTCAAGTCTTTCCAAACCCTTTTGACTTTCTTTTTTAACACAAAAAAGAAAAATGTATAGAATCTTCAAGCTGTTTTTGGTTACACTTTATTTTAAGGTGACCTAGTTACATTGTACTTACTCAAAAACGGATTAATATAAATGCACTATATATAAATATAAATGAGTTGTGGTCAGGGTTTGGTTTAGGGTTAGTTACTTGGAATTATGCATACTTCACTGTTATCACTATAGTAAGTTCATGTAGGAATGTGTAACTGTCACCTTAAAATAAAGTCTCACTATCATTCAGTGGGAGTGAATATCTAATTTTCTCACACAGTTTTGAAAAAAAAAGAAAACATCTCAGAGCATATACGTAACTGTTATTTTTCACTAAATCTAATCCAGTGCAGGTAGGAGTATATAAAATGGTGGCATTATTTATTGTGATCTTCATTTAATGCCATAACTAAAGCTAAATGTCTAGTTGCAACTTGCTAGATTTCAGAAATAAAATGGCGTCCAGATTCAAAGAAATTAATTAAATCAGTAAGTAGAGTATAACCACTGAACTCTCAGTAGGGTCACTGTACACCAGGTATGATTTTCACCTTAATTAATTCTTTGTTTTAATTAAATAATTCAGTATAAAAATAAGTCCTTCCGTAACACTCACATTCATTCAGTAGACACTCCCAAATTACTGTTCACCACAGATATCTCAATCCAGTCTGGAACAACAATGTGAAAATTAATTGTAACAGTAAAACAGTTAATTGGTGAACTGTAAAAATCCTAATGGGACAGGTCATGTAATTTTACTGTTAAATATACCGTTTTTTGAAGTAAAAAAGAACAGTCAAAGTATAATTTACTGTGAAAAAGAAATGTACATTGACATTCCTATAGATAACCTGTGTGAAATCACATTTTATGTTTTTTTTTTCTTTTAAAGGGGGGGGGGGGGGGGTGAAACACTCAGTTTCAGTCAATCTCATGTCAATCTTGAGTACCTATAGAGTAGTATTCCATCCTTCATATCTCCAAAAAGTCTTTAGTTTTATCATATTTATTAAAGAAATATGGGCTGTACCGAGTCTTTCCGGAAAAAAACGAGCGCCTGGAGGCGTATCGTGTGGCCGGAGCTAAAGAATGACGAGTGCGCACAAAGTGGTGACGTCCTCAAGCGTGGAGAAACCCATGGCTATTGAGCTCAGCTAATAGATATATGATCCAGAATCATTCGGAGGCTGAAATAAATTGAACAGGAGAAACAGCAACACCAGGACGTCCGTCTCTGTGGTATGTACTGTATTTAGTGTCCTGTCGACATTTGTGTGTCTTTACTCGCAGTTTATGAGGACATGATTTGGTTTATGGACTATTGTATGCGACTAAACCTTAGCAGTATAGCAAGCAAAACGGTTTTGCACGTCAGACTAGTGTAACGTTATACATAGAACAACAATGGAGTAACCGTTAGCGCATTTGAATGACGAAGCACGTGATCGTGTCGTTTACTGATGTTTACTCACGCGACAACAGCATAGACATTTGAAGCAGTTTTACTCACCGGCTGCTTCCAAAGCAGGACCGAACCTTTATCGCTGGGACCGCTCCGTCAAAAACACACTTCTTTGGTATGATTTGGTGAAGTCCTGACAGCAGTGACTTGCTGTGCTGAAGCGTTGAAGTCGCTTGATGTCACAGATAGGAATAAAGTGGAGCCCGGCGGGAGTGTTTATGGGCGTGCATTTCCTCTCTCGCTCTGGTCGCGCGCACCCTACCGGGAGAAGAGCCGTACGGCCCATACAAGGACCTTCCGCTCTAGTAACGTCAAGCCGAGCCATACTCGAAAAAAACCTCTCCGAAACTTGTGAGAAGCTGGATGGAGTATTTTTGACACAGAAATACTCCATCAAACGTCCAAAATTAGTTTTTGAAACTTTGTCTATGTTTAGGATGGGAATCCAAGTCTTTAACAGTGTAAAAAGCTCAGTATGCATGAAACAGCATCTCTCTCTCTCTCTCTCCCCCCCCCCCCCTTTTTAAATAATGATGTTTCTTCTAAGTTATGTTAGGGTTTTATGGTCCGTGTTATTTGGTAAATTAATTTTAATTGTATAATTTTAGTGCTGTGTGTTAACAATATGGTGTTTTGTATTTGTGTGTATGACACTGCTGACCATCGACTATATATTATAATTGATCTCAACTTGTGGAAAAGCTACCTTTTTACCTTAAATAAAATAAATAAACCTGTACATTTATTTTATAGAGTGAATATTTGAAACTACAGCCATCATATTTCAAAAATCGTATTTCAGATGTTATTAAGAAAAATATTCCTTCCAAATAATGCTATGGATCGTTTTTTTTTTTTTTTTTTTTTTATCATAGTCTTTGTAAGCAAAGGGAATGTTTTCATGGACATATTTACATTTTATTATATGGCTTCCTGCCATTAACTGTGTCCATTGGAGGAGGGTCAGGCTGGTGCAGAATGTATGCATGCATATATGCGGCCTCTAATATATTGAGATATATTCTCCATGCGTGGCATTAGAAAGGTAAGGGCACTCCTCCACCTTCCGACAGGCCCATCCATCAGAGCGTCCTGCTCCACTGCTTTGCATTTGGCACTAGGATTTATGGGATACCCTTCCTAGATTATGACTAAATTGCAGGAATGTGGAGACGTGATATTATTCAAAACTACTGATTATAACAGTAAAGCTATTACATATGGACACCTGATCACAATATCACCTTCTGACTTCCAGTTCCTGGCTGTTGCCTTACTTTTGATTTGCATTCGGAAGATTGCAGTAAACCTCAGCATTCTGAGTAATAATCCTTTACCATTATTATTTTTAATGTGCAAGACACAGGCTCTGTTTCAAAACCTTGAGCTTCTTGCATCATATTGTTTGCAGCGTTAAAGGGATGGTTCATCCCAAAATAAAAATTAAGTCATAAATTACTCACCCTGAATCCGTATGGCCTTCTTTCTATTATGGACCACAAAAGAAGAATTATTTAAAAAATGTCCCGCGTGCACTCGTCCATATCATGGAATTAACCTGCATCAACTTTTGAAAAAAGATGAAAAAGTATCACAGAATGATACCATGCGACATGCGTTTGTTTATTAGTGTATACAGTATGAATACACTTAACGAAAATCCTGACCTTGGGTGTTGGTCTTCTGTGAACGGCTATGTTCACTCAGTCTCACACAGAAAAAGCACACACAGTCTCTTTCTGACTGTCACCAAAGAAACTGACATTTTTGAGGATTTCTAGACTGTATTTCATGTCACGGTTTTGTTAATCTTCATTTCTTCCATTTTATGTTGTCCCACTTTATATTTGGTGTCCTTAACTACTATGTACTTACATAAACAAATAAGTAAGTACAATATAACAATACGTTCATATTGTTTTGCTGATACTGAGGTGTGATATGGGTAAAGTTGGGAACGTGTGGTGGTGTGAGTAAGTTTAAGGGTAGGGTTAGGTTTAAGGGAAGGGTCAACAGTGTAATTATAAATGTAACTACAGAAATGAATTGCAGATGTAATTACTTGCAGGTATCTTTTTAAATACAATGTAAAGGACCATGTTTACACAGAAAAATTGTACCTTTAGCTTGTCGCTGGGGCAGTACCCTTAAAAGGACATCTTTGTACCTTTTTTACTCCTAAAAGGTGCATATTAGTACCTTTGAGTACAAATGCTACTATGAACCTTTTTGTGGTAAAAATGGTACAACGTTGTTCTTTTAAGGGTACTGCCCCAGCGACAAGCTGTTGTACCCCTAAAGGTACAATTTTGACACCCTATTTTTCTGTGTTTTTAAGTAAAAATGTACACAATAAGTGCATTGTATCAAATGATTAATTACAATTTTAGTAGTTAAGGCCATCTAATATGACGTGGGTCCATTTATGTGCTTTTTCTGGGCAAGACGGAGTGAACTGCGACGCTTATAGAGTCACACAAATGTGCAGCTGTGCACAGAAGATGGCCATGGGTAGGATTTTCATTGAATAATGCATTAAATTTCATATCATATACCCCCAGAAATCTCTGAATATACGACACGTGTTGCATGGGATCATTTGAATATATATTTTTAAATTCTCTTTTTGTGGTCCATAAAAGAAAGAAGGACATATTGCATTAGAACAACACCAGGGTGAGTAATTTATGACTTAATTGTCTTTTTAATTACTATCCTGTTAAGGAGGGTAGGCAGCATGAGGGGCCATTCACATAGACCATGCTTTTGCATTCGATTGCACTGCTTTTCCATTGTTTTTCTAAGTAAACATGCACTAGACAGCTGCGCTCATGTCTCACATATTTCACAGTGTCTTGCACAAAATATACCTTTCCAATATGGCAATCAAGTTAAACGTAATTAAACTTAAATGAATGAATGAATGAATGAATAAATAAATAAATAAATAAATAAATAAATAAATAAATAAATAAATAAATAAATAAATAAATAAATAAATAAATAAATGTCTGGGTCTTGCCTTCTTTTTCTGTTCTTTCTTTTTTTTTTTATAATTTTTTTACGGTGTAATGCCTTTGGCTACATTTAAAGACAGCATCGGATGTACCCTTTGGCGAGAAGTCAAATCTTTAATTATGATGAATGACGGTGGACGAAACGACAGATATGCTGATTATAAATGTTTTTAATTAAACAAAAAAGCTCAAACTAATTAAATGGTGACATTTTAGACAACATTTGTGTCATATGTTTTTTAACATGATCAGTTGTGAGTTAAACAGAACTATGGTCGATGTATTGTATGAACATCAAACAATATTAGGCCGATTACGCTATTTTTTTCCAGCAGGATTTTGAAACAGAGCCAATATCAGGGCTGTGAACACCACAGCACTTGAGGTGATTGACAGATTGGCAGTTGATCAATATGGTCTTTTCAATGTCAGATTTTTAAACTCCTCCCAATCTTGAACATTCGGCTACATCCTTGCACTATATGCAAGATGAGAGCGCTAAGACTCTAAATGTCAAGATCAATGAAGCCTTTGAGATCACCCATTCCCGTACGGAATTAATCTTAGGTCAGGCAAACCTCAAAGAACCACGAACAACGACGAAGTTCATTACTTCTAGCCCCCAGGAACGACCTGATTTCAATCCACCCCAGCAAGTTCTATTGCCCTACATGGGCGCACCACACAATGGTGGCACTTGATTATACTACTATGCTTAGTTTATTTAATGCCCAAAACAGGAGATAATTTAAAAATCTAGGTCAACTAATCAAGCCAGTTTTTTCCCACATCTACACTCTCCCCACCTCTCTCGTTATATATTCATTTCTTTCATACATATCTCTTATTTCACTAAGCTATTGCTGGAAAGTGGTGCGTTTGACACACTTAGCACGGTTGAGTCAAAGAGCCATTTGCAGCCTGTGATTAGCATAGCCGTGAGCGCCAAGTCCCTTTAGAAACAGACGTCATGAGGGAGGCCACAGCTGCACCGTCTTACAGACTGAGGAAGAACCCTGGGGCAGTTACTGTAAAAGCCCCAAAATTACAGTGCTTTCAACAGTAAAGGATTGGGTCTATATGTTATACTGGGTTAATGTACATTGATCCGGTTCAATATCTTAAAGTCGGCATCAAACTTAACTTTAGACTTTTCTTCCCTATTGTGACGTATATCCGAGTGACATGACTTCTCGAATAAATATTGGGCGCGACTTGTTTTTGTCCATCTGGAATTGATTGGATCGCTGGATCATTGTTGTTTGCTAATTGCTGTGATGTGATGTAATGTGAGTGACAGGTTGTCGGTGAGGAGTGGTTACCGTCCCACACACACACTGGTGCACGTCATCAGAACAGATCCCGTTACGAATGGGAGGTCATGTTAATGTTTTTAAATAAAGATTATGAGGACACCTTAATTAAAAAATACAATGATGTGCGCAGATAAATATTTTATAATAAACATTTCAAGATTTAGCCTAGAAATCTAGACGCACCCTGGCGGCAGCAAATCCAATCTGCCGCGAGTATCGTCTACTCTCAATACAAGTCTGAGCTGTAAAAACCAAACCCTGGTCAGGCCAATCACATCGTGTATAGAGTCGGTGGGCGGGTTTAACATAATGACTGCAGGGTTGTGCTTGCGTGCTACTAGTAAACACAGAGGCTGTCGAACGGCGGTCTTTCGAATCAGCTTTGACCACGACTCTGGAAGACTTGGAGTTAATTTTTTCTCTGACAAAAGAACAAAGAACGGCACTGAAGTCATTCTTAAAAAGGGAAGATGTGTTCGGAATTTTGCCGACCAGATACGGCGAATGTTTAATCTATCAACGAGCTCCGTTTCACCTTCGTTGCTCTGGTTGGTTGTAGCGCTATTCAACTGCGTGCAGAGGGAGTTTGAAAGACAACCGTTTATCCCGCCTCTCGGATTGATCTTGATGTGGGTCTGGCTTGTTAGGCTAGGCAAGATTGGATAATGATTTCACTTAATTGTCTGTTCCAAGAAATTATCGGAATTACATTCCATGTTCATTTTGTAGCAGTACACTCTTACTAAATCTCAAGCGATGTCTCATTTTTATTTCACAGAATCAAGAACTATTATATGGGTTCTTCAGTGCTGGGAAGGTGAATCTATATTTAAACTGGGTCATTAATTTAGTAGAAATGTGAAATTATTTTTAATTTGGTGCCTTCTAGACTGAGAAAATACAGAAAATGTGTTTTTGTCTCTCTGGGATGAAAGACAACAATTCCCAGAATGCTTTGCTGCCCTACTAGGCCACTCTCAAAGCCCCCGCTACTGAATCACTGGATTGTTTGCCCACTGCATTTATTTTCATAAAATTAGTTCAGCTAGAGAACAGACACTACAATTAAAATCTCCATTTTCAACCCAACTTGAGCTGAACTTTCCACTCCCATCTGCGTTTTTTTGGAATTGCCTGCTACTAATAGCTAATCACGCTATTTGCCCTGTTTACTAAATCTGGCTTTAAGTGTTCTGACCTGTGCTATGAAAGAACAGGGAGTAATGCAACAGATGATACAGGACATGAACACATGGCAGCTACAAAAACATTAGAAGAACATTATTTTTTATCTGTGCATGTGCTTTGCACAAAAGGTACTAGAAAATGGTTATGCCTGTTTCAGCAATAGGTAATGATTGTGCATCCACGTCAGCATTGTTTCCGTTCAGTGTATACCCTTACTAAGTAAATAAGGATGCTTTCACACTTGTTTTGATTGACTGGTCTGAACCCAGTTCGTTTGTTCCCCCATACTTAATACTTAAACGTAATAACTACCTTACTAACTATTAATGAGCAGCAATTTAATAAGCAGGAGTTTATTGAGGCAGGTATCAAAATTAATAGTTAGTTAATAGTAAGAATTGGACCCTAATCTAAAGTGTGACCATATTGTAACAATCAATCCACTAAAGGCAAGTTTGATGAATGCATGGGCAGTTTTATTGAAGATAATCCAAAGTGACTATAAAAAACAAAACAAAGACTTGACTTGACTACAACAGACTCACTAAATAGTATGTTACACCAACAATACACAACACGTTAAACAAGGCAGACAAGAGGGTCAATGATTATATCACATTCAAGTTCTTTGTCAGAATAAACAGGAATCCCCAGGTTCACCAGGGAGGACACCAGGTTTATTCTTGCCTATTTATTGGGAAAATCTTATTAAAACCAATATTATATATAGTGTCAAATGCACTGACAACCATTTAAACATTTAAGATGCTATCCAGATATATAGTCCGCTTTCTGCCGCTTTCAGTTCTACTTCAGTTCCCGTTCATGGGAACTCCTGCTGCGTCACCGCTCTGGGAGTGCCTCTGCGTGATTGTGTAGTGAAGCACGTATGTCATCAGTCCAATAGAGAGACGGAACGTCATAGGCGGGTGACGTCACTGACCCGGAAACTATAAAGCCCGCCGGCAAACACACGCCTTTAGCTTCTGTTGCCTTCAACAAGCGCTCTGTGTTATCTTGTCTGTCAAAACTCTGCGTTTGTGTCTGAGTTCAGACTTTATTGTTTTCGTTTGCACTCACACTTATAAACAAAAGAGAGAGAGATTATGGCGAGCTAACAGCATTTCAGAAAGTGTGTTCCTCCCTGCTCACGCTATTAAGAGTGGGGATACACACTTGATGTGCGTATAGTCGGCACTCGTAGTCGGCACTCGTAGTCGGCACTCGTGGTCGGCGTAGTCGCTCGAGGGTGCCAGCAGCGAGCATTGTGAGGCCCTGCTGTTCGGCAGCTCATGTCATGGGGATTTGCAAATGGATCTGACGGAGGGGTTTGAGACGGGCTCCGCCCTATCCGGTACCTACCTATCAGATCCGGTACCGCTTCTCTGGGTTCGGGAGCCCACACTGCGGTTTCTCCCGCCCGGGGGTGGCCCCAGCGCTGCAGTTGTCTTCCTCTGAGGAGGTGGATGTCTGCAGCATCGATGTAGAGGCTGAAGACTCGCCACTTCAGACCGCTTCTAGTGAGGAGCTCATGGAGGTCTTGAGCAGAGCGGAGGCCAAACTACACATTGACTGGCCACAAGAGCATAATGAGCGAGCCTCATTCAAATGCAGGCTCGACGAACGCTTTCTCCCCTCTCGCTCTGCTCAACCTCCAAGGCTGAGCTTGCCGTTTTTCACCGATCTCCACACTAAGGTGTCGAGATCGTGGAAGCGGCCCGTGTCTTCACAAATTTTCAGCCCCCATACATCTGTGTATAGTAACATCGCGTGGTTATGGTCATATGCCTAGGGTAGAAGAGACGCTCGCGAGCCATCTCTCGCCCGATTTGGCATCGGCCATTAAATCTCCATCTTTGCCCACTAAACCTCTCAAAGTTACATCTTCGTTAGTAGGCAAAGCGTACTCAGCAGCAGGTCAGGCCGCCGCATGTCTGCACACAGTGTCCAATGTGCAGGCATACCAGGCTGACCTGCTAAGAGACCGGGGTGAGAGCCATGAGTTCGGGGCTGACATGATTAATGAGCTTCGATCAACCGCTGATCTTGCTCTCTGGGCCACCAAGGAGACGGCCAATGCATTGGCCGTTCTATGGTAGCCCTGGTGTTCAAGGAGAGGGATTTATGGCTGAATCTCACTGAGATAAAAGAACGGGATAAGAGCTTTCTGCTTGATGCACCATTGTCTCTGGGAGGCCTGTTCGGTGACGCTGTCACCGCGGTTACTGACAGGTTCCTGGAGGCAAAGAAGCAGTCTGCGGCACTCAAGCAGTTTCTCTCCAGTAAGCCCCAGGACTTGTCTGCTGCTGGGCGGGAGCAGCAGGCGCCGAGTACGAGCTCCTCACATAGAGCACAGCAGAAACAGAGCGTCACCACCCGCACACCCCCGCAAAAAGGGTGGGCAGGTGGTCAGCGCTCTCAGGTGCAGCCTTCCAAGTGTAAGACTGATCTGAGGACAGTCATTATCTCGAGGAAGGCTGCATCTAAGAAGTCCTGACGCGTCCAGGTCCAGGACGGTGAGGGTGATCCCCTCCGCGGGTGGGTGGTGTTTACCGCAAAATACGGTACCCGTGCGTCCGTGGTGCCCTCACAGGGTCGTTCCACCAACCCCGCCGGAGGGCCGGGGCGTAGAGGGCCCTCGCGGGTCATCCGCAGAGGGAAATCGCGCTGCTGGGCCAGTTGTTCCCTGCCGGTTCGCCATTTCAGGGCGCTGCGCTTACGGTGCAGAGTACATCAGAAACCAATCTCGGGAGGCTGGTACCCTTAGTAGATTTTGTGTCGGAGTGGGAGAATCTGCCACATATATCTCGATGGGTCCTGCAGTGCATAAGAATTGGGTACGCCATTCAGTTCAGGTGTCGTCCTCCTAGTTTCAACAGGGTCCTCCCTACGGTGGTGGGCCCCGAGTAGGCTCTGGTAATGACTCAGGAAGTACAAAAGGGGGCTATAGAGAGGGTTCCCCCAAACTGTTCGTTTGGTACGGGCCACCCTCGAGGGGGAGCCCGGTGTCAAAGCAGAGGATGAGCAAGTGGTCGAGGCCATCTCACTTGCTTATGTGTCGGCCGGATAGCCGTCTGCTTTGGCTGTCCAGTCCCACTCCACAAGGAGTATAGCCACCTCTCAGGCAC
This sequence comes from Pseudorasbora parva, assembly GCF_024679245.1. Classification (NCBI taxonomy): domain Eukaryota; kingdom Metazoa; phylum Chordata; class Actinopteri; order Cypriniformes; family Gobionidae; genus Pseudorasbora; species Pseudorasbora parva. The sequence goes on along the minus strand of NC_090183.1, from coordinate 8,898,255 downwards.
TGTTGGCAGGGTCTTCCCTGCAGGATGTCTGCGATGCGGCAGGCTGGTCCTCACTGCACACTTTCGTCTGGTTCTATGAACTAGACATTAATGCTACTCCGGGGGCTTGGGTGCTCGCCTGTTAACATGCACAGGCGGGCATTCGGCTCCTATGGGGACGTGGCTATTCTTGTTCATCAGAGCAATGATGCAGCGGGAGTTCCCATTAACGGGAACATCTCAGTTATGTCTGTAAACTTAGTTCCCGGAAATGGGAACGAGACGCTGCGTCACCCGGCCATACTCCCCGAATGCCCGCAAGCGCCTTGTTTCAGCCTTTTACAGAAGCGTGTGTTTGCCGGTGTGCTTTATAGTTTCCAAGTCAGTGACGTCCCCTGCCTATGACGTTCTGTCTCTCTATTGAACTGATGACATACGTGCTTCACTACGCAATCACGCAAAGGCGTTCCCAGAGCGGTGACGCAGCATCTCGTTCCCAATTCCGGGAACTAAGGTTACAGACGTAACCGAGACGTTATAATTCAAAAAACTTGTTTTGTGTCATTTGACAGCTGTCAAAACATGGTAGACTACAAACATACAATTACGAGCACAAAATTAAATTCAGAAAAAAAAATGCCATGAATAAGACATGGTTCAAAGAAATCTCCCATGACCTAGTCTGCATCTCCAGTGACCCCACATTGGGTCATGACCTCAAGGTTGAGAACCTCTGACCTAGCTGTTAGTGACGTTATTAGAAATGACTCTGAGATGTATGTCAAGTGTGATACAACAGCTTAATGAGCATAAACAAATTACTGCCCCCCTGTAGACTGTAGAAAATATGACAATAATGTTTGACAATGCTAATATTTCTTTGGTCAAAATAATACCCAATGGATTAACTCTTGACATGTATAACCAAACTGGTGATGGATTGACATGGCATGGCAACTCACAGCTGCAGACAAATCATGCCAGTGCAGTTAGAGAATGTTTTTGAAATTCTTGGATTACTCTCAGATCAATAACTTGGGAGAATGTCATGATTGCCATATGTATTTCATTAACTTAGTTAAATATAGTGCTGGGCAATACAGCTTAAAATATATATTGTTATATTTTGCAGTCAGTTGTTGGTTTAACTCAAAAAAGTAAGTTAATCAGTTGCCTTATAATTTTGAGTTCATTCAAATTAAAAATTTGAGTTAATACAAAAAAGGAGATTGGTAATTAAAATAGAAACTCAAAAATTATGTTATCTGAATCACATTAATTATCTAATTATCTTGGCAAAAGATAAAAAGTTGAAATAGTATTTAATCATTTTGACTGATATGCCCCTTAAAAAAAAATCTTAAAAATTATATAAAAAACATAGCACTGGTACTTTCCCAGGTTAAGCATGTTGGCAAAAGTGAAACAGAATATGCAATTAATAATATAAAAAAATTAACAATATCATTTGTCAATCAATGCTAAAAACGGGTTGGGGAAAAGTACTTCCAGGGTCAAAGTTCACAGAAAGAAGCTGTTCATTTGTACACATGATGAGTTTTACTCTATTAAATTTTTTTATTACTTGACCTTATTTCTTATTTTTTGTTCATTTAAGTTAATTTACACATCATAGTTGTTACATTGGTTATGCTCAGTTTTATATTTGATACATTGCCCTACTTGCATCAAAGATAATATTCACATGACGTTTTTGATTCTCCTTGTAAAATCTCCAGCAACTCTGACAACATCCTCACCGCTTTTAGTTACTCAGATATGCACTTCTTTTGGTTGGTTGTTTCCACATCACATGCTCTCAGTTGAGCTGAGGTAGAGAGGAAATAATGATTTGATTCAGTACAATCCCATCTAATAAAAGAGTCACTCTTTATTATCAATTGTTTCCTTACATTTTTTTTGGTTTATACTTGATGAAGTCAGACAGTGTGTGTCTAGAGATGGGAACTGACCAGCTCACCTCTATTAAATGTTATTTAGTGGTGAAGTTCAAATTTGCCTCGGGTCATGTAGTCAGGACCACTACGTGTCCTCTCACGAGGCTGAACAAAACCAAAGAGAGCATTTTAAAGTTTAATGGCAGCAGTGCCGCCTTTAGCATCCCCCCTCATAGGATTTAGCCCTTTGTTCTCACAAACATTCTCCAATCAATAACATGGACCGGACCCAGACATCTTTATTCCACGGAAGCTTAGAGAGAGCAAAGGCCCCCTTTCTTCCTCTCAGCGTGTTGCAGAGCGGAGCAATGTTTTGGCTTTCTTCTGCTAATCTCGTCTCATTCACATGGAGGCTTTATGTGAAGAGTCTGTCAGGCTCTCATAACACACCTTTCTGTTTGGACTTCAGATAAGAACACTACTAGTGCAACATATAAGTCTTACTGGTTTATAAATAACCAATGTGCTAAGAAAAATATCACAAATAATCCTTACAAATGCAGAGTTGTTTTAACCCATGTTTGGTTCAAATATGATTAATTTAAACCAGTGGTTGAGTTTGTTCATATTTGACCCAAAAATGATTAGAAAGATGTATTACCTTCTGTTTGAGTGGAAAATATTAAGGGCGGAATCCACCAAGAATTAACAGTGCCTGCTGATAGGGGCGTTTATTTGCCCAATTCATGGAATTATGCAAATGAGTGAACACGCCCACAAAATTAGTGCTGAACGTTAATTCCATAAGCTTGTGGTTCATTTGTAGAGAGTTAAAATGTGTTTCCTAATAGATACGAGCTGTAACTTAAACTTTGTCAAATCAAACTGCACACTCTTTAAAGAAAAGGCTCATAATCTTAAAGGGTTCTGTCCGGTGTTTCATAAATAGAATCCTTTAGGGCTTCATGAGATCATTTTTGTCATGTTAGTTAATTCATTTTAAGTTAATGTCGTAGTTAGTTAAAGTCATTTTTGATTGTAATTCTATTTTATGTACTCATAAACATACATTATTGCCAGAGTTGCCAATTTAGCATGTTTTTGATAACGACAATTCAGACTTTTTTCACCAAAAAGTGACTAGCGACAAATCTAGCGACTCTTTGTTAAACTTTTATTCAGTCATATATATCCTACTTCTTCCTTTGTTTGACATAAAATATTTAAATCAGAACAGCTTTACTGGACAGTCGGCTAGTAAATTACAGTATTTGAGTACAGATTACACTGTAAAAAAAATATTTTAAAAATAAGTTACCTGGTTGCCTTAAAAGTTTTAGTTCTTTGAAATAAAAAAAAATTAAGTTAATACAATGAAGATTTTTGAGAATCGACAACCTTTATTCAAATATTATTAAAAGATTTTGTAAGCATATTGGGTAATTGTGTGTTTTATTTGTGTGTTTTATTAGTGAAGACACAGTGAAAATGTAGCTATTTTCACGATTTATCACATTTTTATATGGTTCAGAATTTCTATTTATTAAACTTAATTTCCTAATTTAATAAACTAAATTGTCTTTAATTTCCGTCATTGTATCAACTATTTTTTGAGTTAAACCATTGGAGTGCAGACAGTTGTCATCTAGTGACATACTTTTTGAGCAGGCTTTAGCTTTCCATTAAAATACTTGGCAACACTGTTTAGCACTGGATAAAAATAAAATAAAATAAATCTTTATATAGAACCTTTTTGCCATAAAGTTAGTTCTTTAAAATTTAGTTAAAAGACCGCAAACCCGAATAAGTTGATTCATTTAAGTCACAATTTTCCAGAACTTAAAAGGTTGGATTACCTACGTACCTTTTGATAACAGTAAATTAAAGTGCTCATTTAGCTCATCTCAAATATTTGCAGTCAATATGACTTACTGTTTTCTGTTAAGGTAACTCAATTATTTTCAGTTATTATAGCAAAGTTTTGAGTTTTCACAGAACTTTAAAAAATAAGTACACAACCACACCCTTTTATGTTAACAAAACTTAATTTTTATTGGTTTGTGTTGTCATTGTTTCACCATGCTGGGTACTCAAAACTTCCCCATAGGTCCCAACATGCATTGCGGCATGAATAAATTATGCATCTAAATTGTGACTAATTTTCTTTGATTCTTACTATTTGCTTTTACTTTTGCCATTTTGTTCTGATGGTTTTGTAGCTTGTTTTATGTTCAGAGTTGATCTGTTTATCTGATTTTTTTTAAAAAAAATGTTATTGTCACCATTGTAGAGATTCATACACAGATTCTTGATGTCTGTGTGTGTCTAACTAATGTCATAGATTTAAACCTTTTTGTGCACATAAAAAAATAAATGAATTGTTCAATTATCACAACAGTGAAGGATCTCATGGCTATTATTATTAATACTTTAAAACTAATAATAACCACTTCGACAATCAGAGCATTGCATGAGATCAGTGATTCTGCCCATGCATGACGATGTCATCATTAACAATGATTAAACAACGTCACTTGATGATATTTTCTCTTAACTTTTTGTTCCTTAACTAATGTGTCTCACAAACACAAAGCAGCCAGAGTACCACTAATATTACACAGTCAAGGGTCAAGAGCTCAACTAAAGCAAACACTGCTCTCCATCATGGCGACTTCCAGTGAAACTATTATTTTCATTTAAACAGAAATAAAGTCAATCCGGTTAGTTATAAGTTAGTTCACATATTATTGTTAGTTTTAGCAACTTACACATTTTTACTTACCGAATTTAAGATTGCACACAATGAAAAAGTCTTTATCTTAATTTGTTTCAGCAACAGATGAGTCGAAAAGGACCACCTTTTGTAAATGTCCTCCTATCAGTGAATTAGTTCTGTTGTTTTTAGACAGAACTCCTTGCATGGCCAATCACATCAAAGCAAGACCTGAGTGAGCTATTTTAATTAATTTTAGTTCATACAAATTAAAATCTTAAGTTTATGTATTTTGTAGGTTAATAAGTAACACTAACTTATATTTTTGAGTTTCTGGACTAATAATAATATTTAGTCAAGATAACTTGATTTGTTTAAGTAAAGACAACATTAGGGTTTACCGTGAAATTTCATCATTCTTAGCATGTAATTGCTTAATTGTATTAAGTTGTATTTAATTTAAGTTTTTAAGTTATGCTTACTTATTCACAAAAAGTTCAATTTAATCAAAAAATATCAGTTAAAATTACTCAAAAGGAAGACCATGTTACACCAATTTGAAATAATTAAGTTAGTAGAACTTTTTCCAAAACTTTGAGTGTACACTACTCGATCTAATTAATTAATTTGAATGTTCTCGTTTACAGAGTTCTAGATTCCATTCAACTTTTTTTTTCTTTTCTTTTTTTTCTGAGAGCACATTGTATTGTTTGGACATATTTAGTTTCTAAATATCTGTATTTTTTCTGTTTATTTATTTATTTGAACATTTTCTACCAATGTTAAACCCAAAATTTGATTATGATACACTTTTTATTTGAAAAACCAGAGTATCAAAGCGGAGGATTTGCAACAGAGATGCTCTCATTGTGGATTCCTCCGGACGGGCTCCCACAGACGGGTCCTCCATGTCTTTGTGTCTGGGTTGGTGCATGAATAGGGGCTTAGACATGGCCTGAAGCCCTGCACCTTTTCTCCGCATTGATGGGGAATACATTATTCATCTGCTTTAAGACTCATCAGACGGGTGTAAGCTCTGACCATGCCGCGCTCTCTGGGCCACGGACACAATAGGCCCTCCATCTACCCCGCACTCATTCACTCACTCCCTCACTCATTCACACACAGCCTTTCTCTGTTCGTCCCATCATCCAGCCGAGATGAAAGTGGACTTTCCCATTATTGATTATTCGACCGAGCTTTCCTGGCATGGAATTATCGGTGGGGGAGCTTGTGGTTAATGAGATTTTAGTGAAGGTTTGGCAAAGGGGCTAATTGTTTCGAATATGGTAGCATTTTTAAGAGCTTTGTTTCATTTATGATTACATGATAACAACTAATAATTAATGCTTTTGTCAAATTTCAGATCATTAGTTACATAAACTGACCCTTTGTATTTTCTTAATCAGTGTCCCTGGTCTTATTGTGCATGATTCATCAGTGAAAGTTGTTCTAGTTTTCATATACTTGTATCAAAATATATAGTTCATGGCACTTAATGGAGCTCTCATGTGTTACACTGAATTTGAATTATTCCAAAGAAATATTAAATTGACCTTTTTCACAGACTCTGATGATGCACTTTAACAGTCATCAGCATTGTAAATCCAACAAAGTTATATATATTTTCAATGTATGTATTTTTTAACACTATACTTTGTATTACATTACATCAAATTAAACAAAAAAATTGTTAACCTGCTGTGTGGGTTCAGCTGTGGAAGTGATGGTAAAATTATAAAAAAAAAAACATCTTCCTCTTCCGACTGCGGTTACCAATCTCTCTATTTTTTCTGAAAGTTTTGAAAAGACTATTGTAGAGTTTTTCTTTTGATATTTGAGCAAATGGGGGCACAGAAAATATATTTAATGTAGTCTCTCATTCAGCACTATAGAAGTTTACCCAACTCTGACGACTTCCACTTCGGAGAAACCTAGACACGTGAAAAGAGTTAAATTGAGACAATTGTGGACTTAAGGATTTATAGCTATAACATTAAAATTGATAGCATGGGACATATTCTGGGAGATTTTGATGAGAAATGTTTGAGTTGATACTAAAATATTTGTTTTTGCAGACTTTGTAATCTTGGTAAAGCCGAGTGCGGTCTGAGACATTGATTAGAGGTCTTATAAAGCTGCAGAATTTTTTTTAAATAAAAACAAAATTGACCATGATTGGTGCCTTTTTCTTGTGAGAAAAATCTGAGACACAGACTTCAATGAAAGTCTTCATTTGCTTTGCACTAAAAATAATTGGCTTGGAGAAAGAGAGAGTTAAAATGCTAATATGAGCTCTTTAATATCCCAGTAGTTTCACTTTAAAGCAATTCTATTCAATGTAGTGCAAATGCGGACTTCTGCCTATATCTCCTTATTTTCTCCAAACCCCAACAATTTCACAAGCGTCCAAATTCCCTTATTCAGATTCACAAGTCTGCAGCAAACCTTAGGAGATGCATCCAAGACAATGTTGATACTTTAAATGTAAGTGAGATCTTCAACAAGTATCCTAAGCTTTGAAAAAGAAGCCCCTTAAGCAATACATTTTTCAAAATATTAAAGCAAGTGTATGTAAGATTGTGGCCAAAACTGGTACTGCAGTCTCTTTCAAATGACTGTAGAGTGGTGTATCCCGACTCGAGGTTGCCAGATAGGCTGCAGGATCCAGCGGGAACGTTTGTAGCTGCAGCTGTGGTAACTAGAGCAGATCTGGCAACCCGGATGCCCAAATAGTACTGACTTTGTGATTGGTAGACAGGTGGAGGGCGGAGCTTCAGACCAAAACACAACATGTCAACATCAACATCAGTTTAGGGCTGCAACAACAACTTTTAAATGACAATATCCTGGCCGGACTACTGTTGTCAGTGAAATAAGTATTTGAAATTAACATGATGTCTTAATATCAGGGCCTTTTTATAATTCATTGAAATACATTTCTTACATAAAGTTTCTTTAATAATATTAATGCAAAAAAAAAAAAAAAAAAACGTATTATGTTAAAATATATTAGGCCTTGCAATGCATATAAAATATAATGTTTCCTTTTTTCCTACTTTTTCGACTAACAGCCTACGGCATCTAGAAATGGCTGAAAATGAAGAATCTTCTACTCGAGGCTGTGATTGGTTGGTGGCAATGTCAAGAATGAAACGGGCCTCTTTATCTCAGATGAGAGCAGTCTCTAATGGCGTCACGATTACTTATTGAGCGGGGCTGTTTGGAAATAGAACCACTATCTTCGTAAAAGCATGTCATTATGGTGCTCCGGTTGAATACAGTGGAAGGATGCTTGGGATTTTGGTATGCAGTATTTCATGTTGTACACTCTGTTAGCAAATGCAACTACTCATGCAAATTCAAAAGACTTAACCCTTCAGAGAAAAAATATCATTCTTAGGCGGTTTGCTGGTTGAGCTGGTCGCTCTGCTTGACCTCAACCGTTCAAAACCATCTAAAGACCAGTTTAACCAGCAAGCCAACAAGGGTTAAATCAAATCAGCAGATTGTGACAATACTTCAGCATCTTGCTTCAAAGCAAAACAATCAATCAAACAAAAGTGTAACAGAGTAAGAGAATCTTTCTGCCCAAATGTGATTTGAATTTCAATTGTACAATTGATCCGTGCCCTCACACTATTTTCTTCCTTTATTAGAGCATAGGATCAAAGGCTCTCATTAGCGTTAGCCCCTTGCAGCATTGTTAGCCTCCCAGGATAGCAACAAAGGTCTTTTTTCAGGCCCAGGTTGTGCAGAAGAAAGAAGCAGTTATTTCTGAGCTAAGTTCACATCAAACACTTGAGGGCTCGGGTGGAGAAAGATGAAAGAAATTGGTGCAACCTGGAAGATCAGCACAATGTGCCGAGCTGCCAGTTACTCCACACCCAAGGCAGTTTGAACTATCTCTGCAGAATAGCATGAAGAACTCTGTACAGTTCCAGCTAAAGTTAGAGACTTTATTCCCTCTCATTTATGTATAATACATAAATGTGGGCTACGTTTATGATTTGCTGCAGTAAGCAGATGAAATGTGGTCTGGTCTTGTATTTTCGTCCATCTGCAAAACGAGATACCCTGAGAAATAAACGCACCGCCGATTAAACACTTACCTCTCGTCTGCAATTCAGCCACTTTGTTCTCCTTATGAATTATTGAGAGACAGGAGCTTTTGATGAGCTCCAATAGATTTTCATACCACAGACATCAGTGTTAATAACGCTTTTGTCAGTGGTGCCTGGGAGCGTGCTTAGATTAATGCCACCTCAACCTGCTATTGAATCCATTTGGAGGTGGAGCAGCTAATTTGATTTGATATCATTTTAATAAAGTTTTTCAGTGATTTGAGAGATTGTTTCAGGCTATCTATGTAATTTTACAGTTATTACAGCCACTTATAGGGGAGCTTTGATAGCGCCGGTTGGCCCTGCAGTGTTCTGAATACATTAGCTGACTGAGAGAATGAGAGACAATCACAGCGAAAGACACTCGGCAGATGCTACATTTTGCAAATGACGCATGCTAATGGAAGGGTTGTGTTTGTGTCATTCTTGTGACGTATTTTTAAGTGAAACAGTATGTTGCAGCATAAGCTAACTGGAAATACATGCCTCTACCTACATTTTTGCTAACTCCAAAAACATACCTGCACATACAATTTACTGCAATTTCCAGCTGAAATGAACAATAGTGGCAGTACAAAACTTTATTCAAGTTTTATTGTGAAAAGTAAAATGTTTTATTTATTTGTTTTATTTTATAAAGTGGCATGGTAACTTGAGCAAATGCATTGTCATCACACTTTTTCTAACATTATAAGTAGTGTTTAGGGTCCACCATATAGTAAAAATTAGAAAAAAATTGGGTTGTATATGAAAAAACTTTCTGACTGAAAGTGTGTTTGCTAAACACAAGGCCTAAAGAGCTATTAGGTTATCATTATTATAAAAGGGTTAGTTCACTCAAAAATAAAAATTCTTTCTTTTAATTACGCACCCTCATGTCGTTCCAAACCCGTAAGACTTACGTTTGTGAAAACACAAATAAAAGATAAAAAAAAAAAAAAATGAAATGAGTTTTCTGTCCCTCCATTGACAGCTATGCAACTAACATTTTGACACTTCAAACATTTTTATAAAGAGATCATAAAAATTAACCCATATTTGAATTGAGTGGTAGAATAGAATTTAGGCTTTTATTCACATATAAACATTCGTCAACTCACACATCATTTGTGGTAAACGGCAGCTCAAGCCTGATCGCTTAATGTGCAAGAACAAATGAGGTCCATTCTCGTGGTACTCAGCACGTTTGAGCTTCAGCAAGTTCCAGTGAGGTTTGTTGTTCTGCATCAAGCAAATTCATTTGAGCTTCTGTTTATGTTCGCTGACCAATGTTTATGTGAATAAAAGCTTAAATTTAATCTTGTCTATCATATAAAGTGGACAAGTCTTTCAGAATTTTTTTTTGACTAAATCATATGGATTAGGTTTACGATCTCTTAATCTCTCTGAAGCGTCAAAGTTACGTAGGCTATCAATGGAAGACAGAAAGCTCTCAGATTTCATCAAAAATATTTTTATTTGTGTTCCGAAGATGAGTCGTATGGGTTTGGAACAAAATGTGGGTGAGTAATTAATGACGGAATTTTAATTTTGGGGTGAACGATCCCTTGAAATATCATTCTGCTCTGGCATAATCAGGTTTTTTTGCCAGCTTTTTGTGAACCAACATCTCCAGCAATTTTGTTTTATATTAAAAAAAACATGTGACTGTATTATTTAGAAAGTTGGTAATTAGGCACAGCAGTAATTAGCAAGACATTAACATTTGTGGACCTGTGAAGTCTAGCTGAGCGGAGCTCGCTGTCAGACTTTTTTTCTTTTCCATTTATGTGAGAGTGGACACCAAATAGAGCCTGACTCAGTTGAATAAACCCCAGTTCCCTGTAGGCACATTATTAGCGTTAGCTTCCTCTCTAAACAGAGCCTGGGTTTCCTATTAATAAAGTCAACCGCAGGTATTTAACCACAATCTTTTTTACACTGCTGCACATTGAAGCAACACTTTATATGTCTTATCATGCATTAGGAATTCATAATTAAATAATAAATGCTAATGAATACATGTTTTCATAATTATACTACAAAAAAATTATCTTTTCATAAATAATTGTATCCATATTTATAAGATTTATATTGCATTTGGCAGGTGGCTTGCAAGCAGCTTACAAAGAAGAAACAGCTTTGTTCAAAGCAAATCTTATCAGTATTCAGTGTTCACTTGGAATAAAACCCACAACCTTGACATTGCTAGCATATTTTATGTATAGGATTTTTTTAAGCAGCTTTATGCTGTATTTTTGATAGAATAACAGGTCATAACTATCACACCTTAATATATTCCAGGTTTTTGTCATATGGGAACACACCTCATAATTCACTCTTCAACTTCCTCAAACTGAAATCTCATTCGAAATCTGCAAATGACTCGATGAACCAGTTTGGATTTCTTTGACGGCAAACGTTCCATAAAATTTGGCTAACGTTCATGGTTCTCTCAAAGTTGTGAACATACTTTGTTCCAGTAACTTTAATAGAGAATCCGTTCAAAGTTATCTGGGCTTTAATAATGTTCTCAAAGCATTAGCACAAAAAAATTTGGTAACACTTTATTAAAGCTGCAGTTGGTAACTTTTTGCGCTCTAGCGGTTTATAAACAGAACTGCATGCATCTTGCGGAAGAACATTACAGCCGGAGCTACTTCTCTCTGTTTATGTCTATGGCGAGTCACGCGGGGACTGTGCTCCTCCGCAGTTCCTACCAGATCTGAAATAGTCCCAATATAAACACTTATTATAGGTGTACCATAATGATTCACGGTAAGACAAAAACAGGGTTTGGAAAGTGGATTCATGTTGTACATTCTCAGTATATCATTTTAGTAAATCTTGAACACAAAAAAAGTTACAGACAGCAGCTTTAAGGTGATGTAGAACACTTTACTTACTATAGTAATAACAGTAAACTGTAGCCTGCCGTGGTCATACTCAATTCTAGTCAGAATATGAGTCTGAAACTGCTCCATTGGGCTGTGATTATGGGGCGTGTTTCAACCGAACCAGGAAAGACATCAGTTAGATAGACCTACAACCAATCAGAGCAACGAAGCGACACATTGTCAAATGTCAACAGAGCTCAACTGCACTGTGTTGCCAAGTCCGCGTTTTCCCCCCCGCGGGTTGTTTTCTATGTCCGCGGGTTGAAGCGACTTTTATGTGATATATAGACCCATGAGTGCGAATTTTAGCAGGCAACCTTGCCAAAATAACACACATTTTACCCCCCAAACGCCATTTTTCCCCCGGAGAACCCCCCGAGAAGCTATTGTTTAGGGCTAGTAGTTGACGGGTTTTGTTGCAAAAACTTGGCAACCCTTTCTGCACGTGCGCTGAAATCAGGCTGGAATACACAATCTTTGCCGGTGTTGTAAAAAAATAACATAATTTAACGATATACAGAGTACTTACCTAACATGATCATCATTTCTGAGAGAAATTGTGAAGGTGAATGCAAATACAAACAAGCTCTCCGTTTAGGATTCGAGTAAATATAATCCAAGCCCCTTTGATGACGTGCTGTGATATATATGACGTTACTGTTGATCATCTGTCCGTCATCGTCTAAAGCCCGCCCTGATGATTTCATTGGTCCAAACAGTTTCTGTTCGGGGATAATTACTCCTCTATGGAGCATGGCCAGACCGAACTGCCCGACCTAAAAATGTTGGGGGCGGGGCTGAGTTCGGCTGGCATCCAGGCTAAGTAAACTGTCTACTAAATGTCAAATTACAAGTAACTAACCCTAAGCCAAACCTGAACCCTAACTGTAACTCTGTACTTGACACAATTATGTTTAGTTAGTGTTGTTAGCATTAACTTTTAGTTTGTATTCTCTAGCTTCCTTTGTTTGATTTCCTGCTTTTCTTTTGTTGTCATGGTAACTGATATGATTAGTTATTTTAGTTCAGCTGTGTGTCATTAATGCTGGCCTACTATTTAAGTTGCTGCACTTCACATTTTGTCTGGCCACGCTTACGTTGGAGGGTTTGCTACCTCTCTTGTATTATTAGGACTTGGTTTTTGTATCTATTAAACTCTGTATTAAACATATTATTATCGTAACCTTCTTCTTTCTGTTTATCACAAGGGCACAATATTAAGTACATCTTATTAATTAATATTACTCAGTAGGATTACTTATTTGAGGAAGTGCGATGTAACTACATCACCTTAAAATAAAGTGTAACCTAACTTTATTTTATATATATATATATATATATATATATATATATATATATATATATATATATATATATATATATATATATATATATATATATATATTATTTTTTTTTTTTTCCTGAAAACATTGGATATTCTTTTGAAAAAATGCAATGTAAAAAATTTAAAAGAAACGCTCCCTTAATGACAGTATAATAATTATAAAATGGAATGTTCCCTTGAAGGTGCAGTGTGTAGTATTTATGCGGATCTTTTGACAGAAATGCAATATGTTTTCAGTGTTGTTTAAAGACCTTACAGAATGTACCGTTATGTTTTTATTACCCTTGAATGAGTCATTTCTATCTATACACCGCGCTATAAATCGCCATTTTGCGTCGGCATGTTTCTACAGAAGCCCTAAATGGACAAACTTCTCTACAGAGTACTTACTGCTGTCTACTATACTTTCTGCTGTCTCAAATGATGACATTTTTGTCCTCTGTTGAGCACTGTAGCTTCTCTACGTGCTTTGAAAGGGAGGGGTGAGTGTGAGGGGCACCGCTATACTGCTAAAATTTACACACTGCACCTTTAATGTCCACATAATAAAGAACATTGTTAAAAAGTGCGTTTGGCGTTTTAAGCATTGAGAACATTTAAAAATAATATTTTTGTCTTACCAGAGCTTGACATATGAGCGGTTGTCTTTCTTTTTTTGGTGAACTATCCCTTTAAAAACATAATCCATCAACTGTTTAAAAAACAATTTTTACAATTGATTATACTTACAATTTCATCCATATTCATTATTTCACACATTAGTTCAAAATATATATTTCCCCATATTAGTTTTGTTTACCTTTCTGAGCAGTTATATGCATAAAATGAAGCTATTTTCTAACCCGTGCGTGCTCTCTTTGTTTTTCTATTGCAAGTCTGAGGTCAAGAGTCACAATGTAGAACAATTATTGAGGTCACAGTTCATCAGTTTACAAGAGCTGAGTGAAAACCGAGGTCTTTCAACTCGTACGTCGGAGGGAATAATTATTCAAGCTGCTGTTTTAGTAAAAGCCGACAGTCAACAAATAAAGCACATGTTCTATCAATTTAGAATTTCGAAGAAGGACTCAAATGAGGGTGTGCATATATTTTACAGCAGTGCTATCGATTAATTATGGAAATAGGTATGAATTGCTCATTTCTACTTGATGTTGAGCAGAACCCTGGTGTGTCAAGGAGTCAAAGGTTTGCTATAGGAGCATCGCTCGAGTCAAACAGGTCCACTGAGATGTCCTTCCAAGTTCAGATGTCCTGAAGGCATGAATCAATGACCAGATGAGCTTTCACTTTGATTATTAGACGCTCCATGGGAGCAGTTAAATATACTGAAAATATTCAAATGAAGAGAACATTTTGGAACACTTTTTGCTAGTCGAATGGCCGTGGATGACCTATAACGCAGTTAGCACCATATACACAAGTATTATGTCATACAGTATCTCTACTAAACATAAGTAGTTCAATCTCTTTACATTTGTCCCTAGTGTGTAAAATGGTAATTTGTGACTACATGCTGATGCTACTTAAATTAATTGCAATAGATAAAGCAATTTAGGAAACCCTAAGGAATCACAAAATGAGCCATATTACTTATCTTCATTCCATGTCTGTCCTTAAAGATTTCCCTCCTCATGGTTTTTAAGGTCCTCATATTAAAGCACCAGCAAATTCTGTACTGGTTACATGCCCTTCAAAAAGAAAAACGTGTTTACATTGTTAAAAATGAATATATGCAAGTTAATATAAACATTTTACAATTTAAATATTAAACATTCGTCATCAATTTTATATTAGCATTTTGAAATGAAATACATGGAAATCAAGACTCTCTCTCACACTATATTTAGTTTAGATGATATAAAGGCCATTCATCATGTTTTCTTGTGTTTGTCACAAAAGACAATCTTATGGAGCTACTTTGGGACATGATGAAAAAACACTGAAGGAAACTGTATTTCCGTTCTCTCGCAAGTCTTTGCGTTCCCAGAGAAACTTTGCGTTTGCTCGCAAAACAATTGCATTCCACTAAGAAACGCATGTGTTCTTTGCAGAATGCAACATTTCTTGGGGAAAAGTAAAACTTTTGTGAGCAAACGCAAAAACATTAATATATTTTTTCATCAAATCTCATATAGAGGGAAGGCCTATGCATTTACGTTTTCTTAGCCGGGGAAAATATTACACACAGACTGAATACTTCAAATGTTTATTTCTTTTAACTGATGATTATAACTGACAACTAAGGAAAATCCCAATTTCATTATCATAGAAAATTAGCACATTACTTAAGACCAATACAAAGAAAGGATTTTTTATAAATCTTGGCCAACTGAAAAGTATGTACAGCACTCAATACTTATTTGCGGCTCCTTTTGCCTGAATTACTGCAGTAATGGGGCGTGGCATGAGATGATCAGTCTGAGGAATGCGACAGCTGAAACCCATGTCTTGCATACGTCTGTGCGTAGTGGTTCTTGAAGCACTGACTCCAGCTGCAGTCCACTCTTTGTCTTGTTTTGTTTCACAATCATCAGGGTGTGGTTATGCCTATTGCTTGTACACTTTTTTTTGGATGATTTTCTAATTATATGACCAGCACCTGTAGTTTTTTGTCAGTGTTTATTTAAAAATATCCAATTATGTCAGAAAATACGATGGTAAATATTTAATCGATCAGTTATATATAGATGGCAGTATATAACAATACAGTATGATTTTAGCAATATGCTTAAATTCAGCATATTGACACAAACTAAAAACTGTAAATCCACGTCTCGCTGCCTGGAGTCCAGTTATTTGGCATCAATATATTTTCTTCTCTTTTAGCACTCTGTAAACATATACCTCGGATTTTTTGTCAAATATACAGTCATTCTCAAAGCTCTGACATGTGCCAATGCTCAAATTGCTCAAATTATACCTGACAAACGGGTTTTAAGAATGTCTTATACAGTTGTTATCCAACATGAATTATGATTCAGTGGAGATCTCTAAGGCTGCTGTCTAGTCTTTTCTTGAGCATCCACTGGATACAAACTATGCCGAGAGGGAACGCATGGTTGATGGGGTATTAGGGTCATGTCAGCCCTGGATTACGGAGGGATTTTACCTTTATAAACATTCGCGAGCTCTAATTTAACTGCAACTTCTGGGATCCTATAGACCCAGAGAAATGTAAGAAACAGATGTGTTTGTGAGAGTATGAAAATGAAGGACTATGCCACCTGAATCCCAACGAGTACACATACAGTTGTCGAAGCCAATTTTATTATTTCGATACAGATCAAGCTTGTTTCTGTATCAAAATACCGTTTTAAACTCTCAACTCAACTCATATGAATGAATGAATGAATGAACACATTTATAAATATATCTTTATCATCTTTAAAGCCAACAAGAATTAAAAATGTACTTGTTTGCTTTCATAGTTCAAGTACCTGATCCTATTGTGCGCAATTGATTGGTCCATGTTATTCTTAGTAAAACAAGTAAAAAATAGAAGTTTGATTACTTTGTAATCTTCCATCAAAATGTAATAACTTGCCTTTGTTGATTACGATCTTCTTCGCCTGTTCTTCAACCCCTCCAACCACCTGATATCTATTCTGTTATTCAACACCCACAATCCTATCTATTTCTAAAGGATCAGTTCAGATCCGGCCATACATTATTTTAATTGAATGTCCTTTAAATTGGAAATAAATAATACCATAAAAGTAAAAAGGGTTGTGAATGGCACTTTATATTGAGTATATTACTCAAATTAAAAGTGATGATTATCAGCTGAGTATCTTTGCTAGATTGACCCAAAAATAAGTAAATAATTTACAAGTCACGTTTAATTGAAGAGGTTTGTGTCATATACATTTATGTCATTATTCAGTGTAGCACAATAGTTTCTTCAGCTTCAGTTTCCATCGATTGCAAATTAATGGAAAAGAGAGACATTACTTTTCTGTTCCATCAAAGAAAGAAAGTCACACAGGTTTGGAACGACATGAGGGTGAGTAAATAACGAGAGAATTTTCATTTTTGGGTGAACTAATTTTGAACTACTTTCAATCAATTCTGAGTGGTATGCCGGTCAGTGTTTGGCAATGAGGCAATATTTCAGTCTGTCTAAAATTGATGGTGGCCTAGAGGCTTTCTGTCCAATAAAAGACCAGGATAACACAGATCATATAGCAACTGACAGCTTTGGAAAGAAACTTAGGGGTAACTCCTTTGAGCTCTCAGCCAGAACTGGGTCAGAGTTCAAAAGGATCTGCTCTCTGCTGGATCATTAGCACTAACAGAAAACGGCCAAGGCTTCTTCTACTCCTTTCGCTCACCCTGTACTGTAGAGCATGAGTGAAACTGAGGAAAAGGAGTAGAAATTAATAAAGTCTGATGCCGGAAGAGTCAGACGGTGTCAGCTTTTGCCTGACTGTACTTGCTATGTTTATTTGAACTCCCTACCAAAATGGTGCGTTTTTTTTTTTTTTAATACCATGCAAAGCCATTTTAGATCATTGCTTTAATAATGTAGAATGCCTCAGAAATGTTCAAGTAAAACATGTTCAAACATCGTCAAAAGAATAAAGGGAGTTTTTTAGGGCTTGCTTAGTATGTATCACCAACTCTGACAATGATGTAAAGAGGAAAATAGGTTAAGGCATCAGAAAGAATTATTAACTCATCTGAAGCTCTCCTAATGATAAAGAACAAAGGTTTCACCTGCTCCTGCCTCTCTGGATGTGAGTAGAGTGCTAAATGATGCAAAATTATGCTAAATGATTGAGTATTAGACATGCGTGGCTGTTTTGTGCCCTTGCAGAATCAAATTTTCCTTGAACTTTAGTGACAAAACAGTCCATTCTACTATAAAACATACGGTAACTTTCAGAACTCAAAATTCCTCCTTGATGGAAAAAGGAAAACATCTCAGCTCTCTAATCTAAGAAATGAGTATCTGAAGTTTATTTATAACAAGGTCCTAGATTATTTCAGTTTAAATTTTACAGTTTCACAGGCACATTTCAAAGTGTTTTGTCAAACTGTCACATAATACAAGATTTGCATAGATGCTGTTATTGAAAATATGAGGCAGTTGAAAACTATTGGACTCAACAGCAGACACACAAGTAAGAGAAGATTTAGAAGATAAGATCCCTGAAGGCACAACAGCACCAAAAAAAAAAAAAAAAAAAAAAAAAAAAAAAAAAATATATATATATATATATATATATATATATATATATATATATATATATATATATATATATATATATATATATATATATATATATATATATATATATATATATATATAATAAAATAATTCATTGCTGTTCAGCTTGATTTGGTAAGAATTCTTGTTTCTCTGTGAAATAAATGTATAATTTTGTTTAGTGAGGATGCATTGAATTGAAAAGTGAGAACCTTTACATTGGTAAAGAAAAATTACATTTCAAATAAATAAATGCACAACTGTTTTCAAAATTGACAGTAATGAAAAATGTCCCTTGCATATCATATCAGCATTTAAATGATTTCTGAGGGATTGTATGACACTGAAGACTGGAGCAATGATGCTGAAAATTCAGCTTTGCCATCATAGGAATATATTACATTTTAAAACATATTCAAAAAGTAAACAGTTACTTTAAAGCATACTAATATGTTGAAAATATAAATTTTAATTGCATTTTTGATCAAATAAATGCTGCCTTAGTCAGCTTAAGAGATTTCAAAAAACATTAACAGAGCTTACCAACCCAAACTCCTAAAAAGAATTGTAAGGAGATATTTCATGAGCCGGGGAAAATTTTGATTGAAAATGCAATTTAATCGGCCAGAGAGCATATGTTTCCTGTCCAGGTCTCTGTCAAAGTTCAAATGTAGCCCACTTTGGAATCTGGTGGCTATTATTAAACATCCCCAATAATTTTTACATTTATAGGACACAACAAATATATCTGTGTAGTAAATGAGAATCCAAAAGTGATTTAAATTGATAATGGAATTCATAAGAGACAAAAGGCGTTTAATGTGGACATATCGTTTTTATACTGTATAGACCTAAAACAGTCATAAATAAAATTAACATGACCATGTTTTTTTACCTCTGCCTGAAGGATTTTTTATTTATTTTTTGCTACGATATTTCTAAATTGAAGACCCAATGTCAATATTTAAATGTAAAAAGAGAAACAACTCTTAAAAGTTGCAGGATAGCCTTGGGATCCAGTATTTTGCCCTATAACAACATTTTTGGGAAGCCTGCATTCCATTGGGACAGGTTCAAAAAACTATGAGACTGATTAATAATAAATGTCAGTCATTTATATCTAATGTTGGGAGTCACAAAATTCCATGGACTTTCCCATATCTTAACAACAATTTGTTAAATACCAACTGGATATCTTTTACTCTGGTGTTTAGCGATAATATTGTCTATCCTACTTCCTCATTATTATCTCTGGTGACTGCGTGATTGTAGGCAGTTATGTGTTAATGCATTCATGATGTGACCATAAAAACTGCCTTCAAGTCCTCTTGAAAAGTTTGTAAAAACCAATAAAAAATGGAGAGGTGATTATGATTATTATGGCAAGGTGGCTAGGTCAGAATATCTCTGAAACGGCTAGGTAGCAAGACCCATCAATGCGCGAGGGCGAAGGCTCTCCTGTCTCGTCTTAACCAACATAAGGTCTACAAACATTTATAACAATGGCCAATTGTCGCAACACACAATGCATTGCACTCTGCTGTGTATATGATCAGAGACCAATGATGACCACTGCCCAATGTTGAATGCACCTAAAGGGCACACAAGCTTTGTAATTGGGCCTTGGAGCAGTGGAAGAAAAGTTGCCATGATGACTTTTACATCACATGTGCGCTGTTTACCTGAGGAAGTGATGGCACCAGGATGCACTGTGGGACGACGATAAGCCGGTGGAGGGAGTGTGATGCTCTGGTCAATGTTCTGCTTGGAAACCCTGAGTACAGCCATTTAGGACATCCGTTTGACACTTGCCACCTACCTAAACGTCGTAAACTAGGTCCACCCCTCCATGGCCATCATGACCTATTTCAGCAGGATAAAGTAACCTGAAACACTGCATACATTGTTCAGGAATGGTTTGGGTAAAATGATGAAGGGTTCAAGGTGTTGCTTTTGCCTACAAATTCCCTAGATCTCAAGTCAATTGAGCATCTGTGGGATGTGCTGGACCAACACCTTTCAGCCTACAGGACTTGAAGGATCTGCTGCTAACGTCTTGGTGCCTGAAACCTCAGCACATTCAACAGTTGTCTAGAGTCCTTGCCTCAGCAGATTGGAACTGTTTTTGCAGCACGTGGAAGACCAAAAGCATATTAGGCAGGTGGACATAATGTTTTGGCACATTGTTGTAGCTAGGTCCTTATATATTTGGACACAGGAACAATTTTCTATATTTTTGCTGTTTACCAAAACCTATTCTAATCACAGTTATAAAATAAATATGGGCTTAAAGTACACAATGTCAGCTTTAATTTGAGGAAGGGTTCAACCTGATCTAACAGATTTCCGTGAAATCAACACGGACCCTTAACTCAAAAATCCGTGGTAGTTTCACGGAATCGCCGAAAATTCCGTGATGGGTTCACGGAAGTGATGCCTATGTAAGTCAATGACAGGCAGCATCCGTGGTCCACACACAGATTCCCTGTTCCAACACCTTATATTCATCAGTTTGTTTCAGTCAGCATAAGTTATTTACATTTATTTTCCTTTTTAGTCAGACACGTTTTGAACACTTTTATCTCAATCCCTTCCCTAAACCTACCCATTCGTGTATTATAAAAAACCGGATAACAGTCAGATACACAGATACGGCAGGCACAATTTATTCAGAAACTACAAATATTCCAAGTGTTCCGAGGCCAAACGATTGATTTGTGTGAAGAAAATCCCCAAAAAACGATTAGAAACATCGAGTCCATCCACCGAATATTAATACATTTCAAATATTGCCGCTGGAAGAAACGTCAGGTCAGCTTTGACAGCATTGTCTGTTGTATGTCGCATGACCAATTGCGTCATTACGTCTGCTTGTAAAATGCCATTGGCTCTCGTGTGTCTCGTGACCGATCGCGTCATCATGCTGTCGTCTGTATCATTTGAATCATGAGAAAATATGAACGAGTGCGTGTGTGGAGCGCGATCATCATTTCAACGATTAAAACGTTAAGATCAACTACATGAAGATATCGTTTAACTTCAGAAGACTTGGAATGCAACATGTCCTTTTTTTGCAATAAATAACTGTCTGTGACTGTAGTCTACATTGATTTGCCTGTTATGTGTTTTATATTGTTGAGTGGGTCGGTTTAGGGTAGGAGTGGAGTTGGTTGCTCCGAAACATAAAAGTAGGATATAAATATTCATAAAATCATGTCTACTTTTACAAATGCAAATAATTAAATGTGTGTTGGGAATCCGTGTGTGGACCACGGATGCTGCCTGTTATTGACTTACATAGGCATCACTTCCGTGAACCCATCACGGAATTTTCGGCGATTCCGTGAAACTACCACGGATTTTTGAGTTAAGGGTCCGTGTTGATTTCACGGAAATCTGTGAGACCAGGTTGAAGGGTTTTAGGGGGCTTTCACACTGGGCACATTTGCTGCGGTCTGAGCCCGAGTGCGATTGTTCCCTGTGTCCCTTTCAGCATTGGTTTGGTTTTACACTTGACTTGATTCTATCGAACCCTTGTGCATTTGTGTTCATCTTACTTCATTAAAAACATGTATTGCACATGATAGAAAACAGGCCGTAGTAAATACAGTGGATACGGAAAGTATTCAGACCCCCTTTAATTTTTTACACTTCGTTATTGCAGCTTTTGCTAAAATCATTTAAGTTCATTTTTTTCTCATTAATGTATACACAGCACCCCATATTGACAGAAAAACACAGAATTGTTGACATTTTTGCAGATTTATTAAAAAAGAAAACCTGAAATATTACACGGTTATAAGTATTCAGACCCTTTGCTGTGACACTCATATATTTAACTCAGGTGCTGTCCATTTCTTCTGATCATCCTTGAGATGTTTCTAAACCTTCATCTGAGTCCAGCTGTGTTTGATTATACTGATTGGACTTGATTAGGAAAGCCACACACCTGTCTATATAAGATCTTACAGCTCACAGTGCATGTGACAGCCAATGAGAATCATGAGGTCAAAGGAACTGCCTGAAGAGCTCAGAGACAGACTTTTGGCAAGGCACAGATCTGGCCACGGTTACAAAAAAATTCTGCTGCACTTAAGGTTCCTAAGAGCACAGTGGTCTCCATAATTCTTAAATGGAAGACATCTGGGACGACCAGAACCCTTCCAAGAGCTGGCCGTCCGGCTTAACTGAGCTATTGGGGGAGAAGAGCCTTGGTGAGAGGTAAAGAAGAACCCAAAGATCACTGTGGCTGAGCTCCAGAGAAGCAGTTGGGGCATGGGAGAAAGTTGTAGAAAGTCAACCAATACTGCAGCCCTCCACCAGTCAAGGCTTTATGGCAGAGTTGCCCGACGGAAGCCTCATCTCAGTGCAAGACACATGAAAGCCTGCATAGAGTTTGCTAAAAAAAAAAAAAAAAAAAACACCTGACGGACTCCAAGATGGTGAGAAATAAGATTCTCTGGTCTGATGAGACCAAGATAGAACTTTTTGGCCTTAATTCTAAGCGGTATGTGTGGAGAACCAGGCACTGCTCATCACCTGTCCAATACAGTCCCAACAGTAAAGCATGGTGGTGGCAGCATCATGCAATGGGGGTGTTTTTCAGCTGCAGGGACAGGACGACTGGTTGCAATCGAGGGACAGATGAATGAGGCCAAGTATAGGGATATCCTGGATGAAAACCTTCTCCAGAGTGCTCAAGACCTCAGACTGGGCCAAAGGTTCACCTTCCAACAAGACAATGACCCTAAGCACACAGCTAAAATAACAAAGGAATGGCTTCACAACAACTCCATGACTGTTCTTGAATGGCCCAGCCAGAGATCTGACTTAAACCCAACTGAGCATCTCTGGAGTGACCTGAAAATGTCTGTCCAACAACATTTACCATCCAACCTGACAGAACTGGAGAGGATCTGCAAGAAGGAATGGCGGAGGATCCCCAAATCAGGAGTGAAAAACTTATTTCCCGAAAAGACTAATGGCTGTCTGAATACTTCAGACAATGTGAGATTTCAGTTTTCTTTTGTAATAAATCTGCAAAAATGTCAACAATTCTGTGTTTTTTCTGTCAATATGTTGTGCTGTGTGCACATTAATGAGAATTTATTTTTATTTTTATAGCAAATTGCATTAAATGATTTTAGCAAATGGCTGCAATATAACAAAGAGTGAAAAATGTAAGGGGGTCTGAATACTATTTTTATTAATTTGGTGCTATAATGCACAGATGAGTAAACGACACTTGCTTGCAAAAAGTACTCTTTTGAGGAAATTGCCATTAATTTGCTGCCCTGATTGCACTTGATTTGCGCAAATACACTGCAGGTTCAGCTATGGTAATTCATCAACACTCATCCTTTACATGTGTTTTAAAGAACTAAATACATCGTCATCGGCTAAAATGCATGCACAGGTTATTTTTCTTCCTGAACAAGTGCACCCCAGTCCGTGTTGCTTTCACATTCACGCAAATCGCAGCACATTTTGAGCGCAACTGAACTCAGACCACCGCCTTCACATTATACATTTTTCATGCAAACCGTGCCCCGCTATGAACTAAACTGTCAGTGTGAAAGCACTCTAAATTGGAGGAAGGATAAGGATTTATAGCTCTTTAATATGTTGCCCCACTTTTTTTTCAAGGTTCCAAATGTAATTGGGCAATTGACTCAAAAGCTGTTTCACTGACAGGTGTAGGCTATTTCTTCAATTAATTTGCTAATTTTCAATTAAGTAAAAGATCTAGAGTTAATTTTTGAGTGTAGCATTTACATTTGGAAGCTGTTGTTGTGAACCCACATAACTGTGGTCAATGGAGCTCTCCATGCAAGTGAAACAGGCCATTATAGGCGTCAAAAACAAAACAAATCCATCAGAGAGATAGCAGGAACATTATCAAATCGACAGTTCAGTATATTCTAAGAAAGAAAGAAAAAAGAATGCGCTGGTGAGCTGCAGGATCCTCTTCATGGTAAAGAAAAACCACTTCACAACATCCAGCCAAGTGAAGAACACTCTCCAGGAGGTCGCGGGTCATTGTCAAAGTCTACAATCAAGAGAAGACTTCACAAAAGCAAATACAGAGGGTTCACCACAAGGTTCAAACCCCTCATAAGCCTCAAGAACAGAAAGGCCAGAGTAGTCTTTGCCGAAAAAGAAAACAACAAAAACAATTCTAGAACGGAGGAAACTATGATCAACCTCTACCAGAATGACGGGAAGAAAAAAGTATGGAGAAGGCTTGGAACCGCTCATGATCATGATCACAGTGGAGGCAGTGACGGCTTGGGCATACATGACTTCCAGTAGTTTATGTGACAGAAGATAGAAGAAGCTGGATGAATTCTGATGTGTATAGTGTATATACTGTCTGCTCAAATTTAGCCAAATGCAGCAAAGTTGATTGGACGGTACTTCACAGTATAGATGGACAATGACCCAAAACATTCTTCAAAAAAATCCAGGAGTGTTTGAAGGGAAAGAACTAAAGGCAGAAAGAGCCACTAGCAAACAACGCCCGAAGACAGCAAAGATGGCAAAGTAAAGGCTTGGCAAAGCATCAGAAAGGAGAAAGCCCAGTCTTTGGTGATGCCCATTGGTTCCAGACTTCATGCAGTCAAAGGATACTTAACAAAATATTAAAAAATGTACTTTTTAATTATGATTATATTCATTTGTGCAATTATATTTGAGCCCCTGAAAATAGTCAAGTCAAATCAACTTTATTTATATAGCGCTTTTACAGTGACGATTGTTTTAAAGCTGCTTCACAGTGTTAAATAGGAAAATATTGCATCAAAATTTGATTCGGCTGTACAGTCGTTTTGGAGAAAACTGTGACATTATCAGCTTATTTTAATTTATCATATAGTGACAATGTTGGCAGATCAGCATTATAGTTTATACAATTAATTAAGACCAAATTCTTAAAATTCTTTTACATTTTAACTAATAACTAATACATTTTGATCAAAATTGTAGTGTCCCTAACTGAGCAAGCCAAGCCAAAGGTGGCAGTGGCAAGGATTACCCCCTATGAAAATAGAGGGATGGCACGAATGGCTGCTGTTCCTAAATGTTTTACATGGCATTTTTGTTCAAACCCTTGAATTGAAACTGAAAGTCTACACTTCAATTTCATATTAATTGTTTCATTTTTATTCTATGCTGGTGGCATATAGAGGGAACATTATGAAAATTGTGTCAGTGTCCAAATATATGGACCTAACTGTACATATACCGTATATGAACACACATGCTTTCATTTGTACGGGAAACTTTTTTGCTAATGAAAAATTAAGGACAAAAGGGGTTTATAATTGTTTATTAGTGATGCTTTATCTATGTACTTTAGCATCTTTGTCATAGAGAATGAAAATGTTTTTGGGCAACGCTTGGGGATTACACTTCACTATATTAACTACGACTTATGCCTCACTACATTTTTTTGTTTTTTTTAAAAGGTAGTTTTTGTGGCGTTAAAGTTTAGGTATTGGGTAGGATTAAAGAACGTAGATTAGGGTAATGCAGAATAAGGCATTAAAATTTGCTTTATAAGTTCTAATAAACAGCCATTATCAATATGCATGCAATACGCAACTAGTTGAATCGAACCCTAAAATAAAGTGTTACCTGTTTTTGGAGGAAAATAGTTTCTTTTCACATAAGCCTGAAGAAAATAAAAGACAAAGAAATGTATTAGAAATGTATATAATTCATTAAAGCTAATTTAGAGTTTCTTACTGATAATTAAAGTATTGTGGTGTTGTTCGTGTGCCCTTATTTTGTATGTGATAATTCTGACATGACTTTAAAAAGACAATTAACGTGACAAATACATTGTATGAATGAGCCTCTAACTGTTTGAATTGTTTGATTTGAGCTCTGAAAGTTTGAATTGGTTTGTTTCATTTCAGAAGATCAAGGTTTCTTCTTTGAAATAAGACTGTCAAACAAAAGGCCAATCTAGCTATTGACTTGAAATACTTCACTTTCACTCTTAATTAACTGTAAAATCCCATTCAAAAGCCAGTGGACTGTGTCTATAGTGTGAATCTGAATATGTTTGTTTAGCCTGATGGGCTCATCCTCTGGAGAGAGTTAGATCATTTCACCGTCTATACCACCGTCAATGATCCATTTAATCTCATCTCACAGCTAAACCAACAGTGTTCAGCTTTTCACTTCAGCAACCGACTCAGAGTGGAGGAGCTTCAAATCAGCTAATCTAGAATAGCCATACTTTTCATCTAAACCAGCCATTCTGAGCAGCTGTAAACTATTAAATGTTTGCAGAATTGGGGTCAAGGAATATCTGAAGAGAGCTTTGCTGCATAATAGCCTTCAAAGCTTAACTTTCAAAAAAAGGTCTCTAATAGACTCAGAAATGGCAGGTAGCTAGTTTTTGATTTCGATGCACAAATTAGTGTTGAATATTCCACAAATGGTACAACTAACGCCTACAGGAGTTTTGTGATTTTTGCCACCAACTTTTGTTACATAAAAAAATAAAAAAATAATAATTATTTGTGTAATTTATTTTCAATACAAATAAAAATTAAAGGGGGGGTGAAATGCTGTTTCATACTGAGCTTTTTACACTGTTAAAGACTTGGATTCCCATCCTAAACATAGACAAAGTTTCAAAAACTAATGTTGGACGTTTGATGGAGTATTTCTGTGTCAAAAATACTCCTTCCGGTTTCTCCCAAGTTTCGGAGAGTTTTTTTCGAGTATGGCTCGACTTGACGTTAATAGAGCGGAAGGTCCTTGTATGGGCCGTACGGCTCTTCTCCCGGTAGGGTCCGCGCGCGACTAGAGCGAGAGAGGAAATGCACGCCCATAAACATAGTCCGCGCCGCGCTCCACTTTATTCCTATGGGTGACATCAAGCGACTTCAGCGCTTCAGCACAGCATTCCGGGAAGGCAGCGCTGCATTTGAACCGATTTGAACGCAGAAATGACGGAAAGCTTCACAACATCGCTTCAGTTGCGTCGCAAAGTGCATTTCCACATTCACTGCTGTCACAGGACTTCACCAAATCATACCAAAGAAGTGTGTTTTTGACGGAGCGGTCCCAGCGATAAAGGTTCGGTCCTGCTTTGGAAGCAGCCGGTGAGTAAAACTGCTTCAAATGTCTATGCTGTTGGCTATCGTCGCGTGAGTAAACATCAGTAAACGACACGATCACGTGCTTCGTCATTCAAATGCGCTAACGGTTACTCCATTGTTGTTCTATGTATAACGTTACACTAGTCTGACGTGCAAAACCGTTTTGCTTGCTATACTGCTAAGGTTTAGTCGCATACAATAGTCCATAAACCAAATCATGTCCTCATAAACTGCGAGTAAACACACACAAATGTTGACAGTACATACTAAATACAGTACATACCACAGAGATGGACGTCCTGCTGTTGCTGTTTCTCCTGTTCAATTTATTTCAGCCTCCGGATCTGATTCTGGATCATATCTGTATTAGCTGAATCTGATCGATAGACATGGGTTTCTCCACGCTTGAGGACGTCACCGCTTTGTGCGCATTCGTCATTCTTTAGCTCCGCCCACACGATACGCCTCCAGGCACTCGTTTGTTTTCCGGAAAGACTCGGTTCAGCCTATATTTCTTTTATAAATATAATAAAACTAAAGACTTTTCGGAGATATGAAGGATGCAATACTACTCTATAGGTTCTCAAGATTGACATGAGATTGACTGAAGTGTTTCACCCCCCCCCCCCTTTAAATAAACATAAAACATTTAATTAAAATACATTTCACATCTCAGCTATACCAACAGCATTCTTCACTTCAGCAACCCTGATTTGTACAATTTCTTTCTTTTCTATATACAAAAACAAAAACATTTAATATTCTCAATGCTCAATTGTAACGTTGCCTTTCTCTTGTTTGGCTTACTCTCATTGCTGAAATATACTCTTTTGTTTGGTTTAATAAAGACTACGCTTCACGTCTTGTGAGCAAAATGTGAAATTTAAATATCTTTTTGGAAACTGAAAGATCTGTGCATCTAATGTTTAGAGTAACAGCATTTGAAAGCTATGGAAAGTGCCATTTCACCTCTATAAATATGATACACATGCACAGGAAGAGATTAAAGAGAGAGAAAGAAAAATGACACATAATTACAAGAACATACAAAGCCACACACACATAAAATAAAAAGCCACATTATTTACCTAAGCAGATCCAGACCGCTTCAGAAGTTTAGCCGCTCACTATGCCAGCCAAAAAAAGTGGCTTTTGAGTCGGAATGTGTTCCAGAAGTGCTTGTCTGGTCCTGTTGGCTGGGTTCCAGCATGCTTTTCTCTGGAGGTCAGTGTGGATTACAGACTATCATAGCATGATCCTGGACACATTGTAGCTGTTTTTCTGTGTCCATGCATCTGTGCATGTGTGTTTGATGTCTGTCTGTCTGTCTGTCTGTCTGTCTGTCTGTCTGTCTGTCTGTCTGTCTGTCTGTTATTATCATTAGTTATTCGTCACATTTATGAACCATTAATTAAAGACATATGTAATACAACTTTCTGTGCCTTACACTTTTGTCAAGCAATTTTATGTTTTTTTTGTTTTGTTTATGTTTATATTAAGCCAAAATGCATTAAAACCAAGCCAAAGCCAAGCCTATTGTTTGGATATCATTAAAGGTGCTGTATATTAGAACAACATGGGTACTGCGGTTCAAATTCAAAATATTGTTTGCCCCGCCCCTCCTCTTCACACTGGTTGCCAGTTTGAAGACACGCACCAGGAACGAGTGCAATTGACAATGGAAGGCGAGGAGACTTTAAAGGAACTGTATGTAAGAAATCTATTTCAAGTAATCATAATCATGGCCCTGATATGTCACTATAGACATTAAGACATCATGTTAATTTCAAATACTTATATCACTGACAACAGTAGTCCGGCCAGGATATTGTCATTTAAAAGTTGTTGTTGCAGCCCTCGACTAATGTTGATGTTGACATGTTGTGTTTTGGCCTGAAGCTCCGCCCTCCACCTATCTACTAATCACGAAGTCCGTAGTTTTGGGGCATCTGGTTTGCCAGATCTACTCTAGATACCACAGCTGCAGCTAGGTTCCTGCTGGATCCTGCAGACTGTCTGCCAACCTCGCGTCGGGGGAAGGAGAGAGGGATACACCGCTCTACAGTCATTTGAAAGTGATTGCAGTACCAGTTTTGGCCACAATCTTACACTTCCTTTAACGTAAGGATTTTTAATAAGCTTCTGTTCATAGAGATTTTTAGATGGTTGGAGTAGAATCTACAATCTCTGACCCAGTTGTTATGGCTGCAATACGCTGTGTTTTCCTCATCTGGCAACATGTTGTGTCAAAATACTCTTGGGTAAAATGGCAACGTGCGTTATCACACAGACCAAAACAAAAAACATGCATTCCGACACAGAACGCACATTTCAAAGTAAAATAACTGGCTGTGGCTTATTCTTTCGGAGAAACACATCTGTGAACTCAGCATGTTTCCTAAATATCTGTAAACATATTATGCTGTAGTATAACCAAAAACCTACATACAGCACCTTTAATTATTAGTCACCTTCTTTTTGAAACATTAGTCAAATCCTTTGTAAACACCACATGGTTGATTTAATTCGCTGTTAGCACTTAAAACCCTCTCTACAGTTATTATCAATTCAATTTTAAGACTTTTAGGATGTGACCAATTTGTACCATTCAGCTGCAAACTAGAAAACTGAATATAGTTCATGACATACTTGTGTGATGTGAGCGTAAAAGAGTACATGATTTATGTTTTCACAGCACACTCTATGAGGATACGAAAAAGCCATGGGCTAATAAAGACAGGTGTGTGTGTGTGTGTGAGTGTGTGTGTGTGTGTGTGTGTGTGTGTGTGTGTGTGTGTGAGTGTGTGTGTGTGTGTGTGTGTGTGTGTGTGTGTGTGTGTGTGTGTGTGTGTGTGTGTGTGTGTGTGTGTGTGTGTGTGAGTGAGCAGGGTGTGAGCAGAGAGATCGCCAAAGATGCATTTTTTTCTCCTTCCATAAATGTCGGGACATCTGACCCCAGCGTTTCCCTACAGCAACTTTACATGCAGACAAATGCTATAGTGAAGTCCCAGAGGTGTGTGTGTGTGTGTGTGTGTGTGTGTGTGTGTGTGTGTGTGTGTGTGTGTGTTTTGTCCATGTGCGTTGGCCAAAGGACAGTTTCTTTTGGAAGACCTATCAACTTCTCAACATATACTGTGGAAAAACATCTAATATTTCTCATTTCCCAGAAGAGCCTGATGTTGTAAAATAGTCATAAAAGGGAGATTGAATGCCTGACAGGGCACACACACTCACACGTACACACACAGTTGCTGATTGCGGCTGTCAGTGGACAAAGGTGTCAACAGCAACAGCACTATCAATCATTTCTAGGAGTTCTAAGTTGGTTTCTCTGTCTGTGCAGCATTTCTGCTTTGTGGTTATCGTTTTATTACTTGCCAATTACATTTTATCAGTGGTGGTAAACCCTGGCTCTCTTCTTCTTATCTTTTACTCTGAGCTGACCACTATGTCTTCTGAGGACAAGAGGGGTAGGCAGGAAGCAGGAAGAATCAACCAAGTGGAGAACAAAAAAAAAAAGAATATAAAAAAATATTCCTATGTTATTTTTCTTAAATGCTGTTCAGAGGTATGTTGGTCAGATAGTACAGTTGTTTAATGGAACAATTGTCATACTAAACCTGATATTTTTCCTTAAAGGGATAGTTCGCCCAAAAATGAAACTTCTTTAATTACTCACCCTCATGTTGTTCCAAACGTGTAAGACTTTTGTTCATCTTCGGAACACAAATGAAGATATTTTTGATGAAATATGAGAGCTTTCTGTCCCTCCATTGACAGCTGCAACTGACACTTTGACGCTTCAAAAAAAAAAAATTAATAAAGAGACTGTTAAACTAATCCAGATGAATTGAGTGGTTTAGTCCATTTTCTGAAGAGACTTGATCGCTTTATGCGATAAACAAATTTAATTTAGGCTTTTATTCACATATAACATTGATCAACTCACACACATTAGTTGTAATGGAAGCTCAAGCATGTTCTCTTGCCTTGCGACAACCAATGAGGTTCATTCTTGGGTTACGCAGTATGTTTGAACTTCCACAAGAACCAATGAGGTTCATTCTCGGGTTACGCAACACGTTTGAGCTTCCACAAGAACCAATGAGGTTCATTCTCGGGTTACGCAACACGTTTGAGCTTCCACAAGAACCAATGAGGTTCATTCTCGGGTTACGCAACACGTTTGAGCTTCCACAAGAACCAATGAGGTTCATTCTCTGGTTACGCAACACGTTTGAGCTTCCACAAGAACCAATGAGGTTCATTCTCGGGTTACGCAACACGTTTGAGCTTCCACAAGAACCAATGAGGTTCACGTTGGGTTTCTACAAGAGGTTTTTTCTCTCGTGTCATGCAGGTTTGGTTGAGCTCTGATAGCAGAACGGATTCTGATTGGCTTTCAATGTTTTTTTTATCGTTCATCAGCTGGGGGGAAAAAATCGTTCTGAAAGTGATTCCAACAATATTGTTTCTCTTTGCCATTTTCATTATAGTTGTGGTGTGGACCCTGCTTTTATATTTAGATTTTTTTTATAACTGCATTTTCAAGATGCAGAAACAAAAATTTGTTGGGTTAAACCATTTCTGCAGGTCATTTTTTGATCATGCATTTGACATGCTGCTAACTGATTATAGCATTGAAAGGACTGTTGATACGCACAATCTTAACACATTCTACACACAAAATCAATGACAACCACAATTATTGAATTTGGCCACTCCAGCCAGTGCAAACCCCCCTTCCTTCACAGACGGTCCTTGTGGGTCAGAGAAGCTGGGAGAGAGAAAGAGACAGCAAAATGGAGAGAGGAGGTGGGGACAAAGACCTTGGCCTTGTGGCGTGACCCGGTATGGGGCCCCCCGTCTGGGTCCTTGCCTCTGTCTGACACCCCCCTCCCCCCTAGATTGTCTGTGAAAGCAGGATCCCTCATTATAATCCGGGTGTCTATGGAAGCTGGGGGTGAGGGGCACGGAAGACCTACCAAGACATGGTCTGGGTCCGACAGCTATTGATCAATGGCCTGACACACACAATCAGAAATCCTAAATGGCTAGGTAAATGCGTGTGTTGGGGGGATGGGGGTCCTTGATGCGCTCAGACAGTCCGAGTGAAAAGGAATTCCAGATCGATTGGGGTTTGGTTCTTTCCTGCTGGGCACTGCACCTCTCAATATTGTGCTATTTGCAAAAAAGGCTTGTGTGTGTGGGTGTGTGTGGGTGGGGTGTGTGTGTGTGTGTGTGGGGGGGGGGGTGATATGCTATCAGTGGGTCAATAGGGATTAATACTAATTAATCGTCAGTGTTCTGCAATCAACAAAAATGTACAATAAATTAGCATTTTATAGTTATAATTTGGAGACAAACTGTCCTCAAAGTTGCGCTAAATTTGACAAAAAACCCTTTTGAGGGCATAATTATAATATAATTTATTCCTGTGATGGTAAAGCTGAATTTTCAGCTACATTACTCGAGTCTTCAGTGTCACATGACCCTTCAGAAATCCTTCTAATATACTGGTTTGGTGCTCAATAATTTCTGATTATTATCAATATTTAAAAAAGAAAAATTGTTTGTTTTTTGTAAAACCCAGGATTTTGCTCAAGAAACCCTTCATATTTTGGGTACAAAAATTTAATTTTTTGAAAACGGCTTATGAATCATACAAAGGAGTTTTTTGTTTTCTTTTGTTTTTGTAAAAATAAAAATACAGAAAGTTTCTGGTCGGTTTAGGTTTATGATAAGGGCTAGGGATATAATAGACAGTTTGTACACTATAAAAATCATTATGTCAATAGAAATTCCCCATAAAACATGGAAACCCAACATGAGTGTCTCTCTGTGTGTGTGCGTGTGCGTGTGTGTGTGTGTGTGTGTGTGTGTGTGTGTGTGTGTGTGTGTGTGTGTGTGTGTGTGTGTGTGTGTGTATAGGAGGGAGTGGACAAAACCCGGGCCACAGCAGGGGAACGGGAAAAGGGCTGGTTCATAGTTCATGATCCCCAAGCTCTCACAACCACACACACACACACACACACACACACACACACACACACACACTCTCTCACCCTTCCCCTCTGGCCTCGTCTGGTCGGAAAGGTCAGTGCATGTCTGGGAAAAGCGGAATTTTAATAAATTCTTTTTTAAAGGTCACTCTTGCATCCACTCTTTTTTTTTCAAACTCAAGTTCATCAGATGACCACAACTCCACGTGACAAAAAACAAACACAACAAAACATGCATTTATTAAGCATAGATTAAATGACATCCTGAACACGAGTATGTAAACATTTACTTGTGCGAAAACAGGGGAACTATTTAGATAGCTTCACATTTATAACTTCAAGCAATTGTATTCCATGTTATCTCAATAAAGTTTACATTTTTTCAAAGTATGGTTTTCCTTATGCCGATCACTGCTAGACAGAGGGGGCAGCTCTATATGCTTTAAACCTAGACAGAAGGAAAGGGGGTGTCTTGGCGGGGGGTGGCAGGGTCACCCAGCTGGCTGCCTTGAAGGGTAACCATATCATACTACTACATATCATACTACTGAAACACTGCCTTTCTGTTTTTACAATTATTCATTTTTTTTAGATCAAATTAATGTCATAAAATGCTTTTTATCAATTCATTCTTCATAATACTTACAGTATAAAATAAATAAACAACCCAGACTATACTATATTATCTGAAGAAAATGTGATGAGCTGCTTCTTTGTAGAAAACTCAATAGTGTCGTTGGCAGGGTGTTCTGGGTGGTCGATACGAGGTTTCTTACAGGTCCAAGTGCAGTCCATATTCATGAAAGAATTCTGAACAAAATATCACAAAAATGTTAAGCTTGTCAACATTTACAATAATAAGAAGTGTTATTATGCATAACATATTATACAGCAAGTATTTGTAACATATGTAACAAGAAAACGGTAAAATAAATGTTTCCCAAATGTTCCTTGAGCAGCAAATCAGAATGATTTCCGAAGGACACTGAAAACTGGAGGAATGATGCTGAAAATGCAGCACAGTGAATTAGAACAAATTAGTTATTTTAAGTTGTAATAATAATTCACAATATTACTGCTTTTACTGTACCTTTAATCAAGTAAATGCAGCCTTGGCGGGCATTTAAATTTCTTAGCAACCTCAAACTTTTAAACAGTAGTGTATGTCACGGGTCCTTCCTTCAGTGCAAGTCAAAGGGATTTTTCTGCCTTGTCATCTTTTACCTCAATTTTGAACAAGCCATCAGATCCAAAGTACAAAGCAAAGTTCAATAGTTAGCATCAGGGGTCTGTTCAGATCTCTAACCCTAAGTATGAGCATTATTAATAGCGAGGGTTTCCATAGCATGGACTGCTGAAGAGGGCACTTGTTTACAGTCCGCCTGTGTCCGTCCACTTGCTTTCAAAGTTAGCACTGTGTAGTTTAGCTCGTTTTTTTCTTTTCTGTGTTTTATGTCCATTGTCGCGTGTCCTCTGTGTGCTAATAAAAGTATCTCTGTCACAAACACAAGCTGCCACAAAGATGGAACTGTACAAACACAGACAGAGCCGAACGCCTCAGACCCATTCATCAATTTAAATGTCTGTGTGCTTTTGTCAGTGTGTGTGTGTGGGGATATGCTCGTTTGTGCGTAAAAGTGTGTCCTTGTCGCCGTGTCATTTTAGGTTTCTTAGGTCCCGTTTACCTGATAACTGCTTGTCTGTAGTTTCTAAATCTGTGAACCCTTCGGTCACCCCTCCAAACTCCTCTGTTGTCTCTTTAAAGAAGCTAAGACAGTTTCATGCTCTCCGTCAGCGCTTTCCCCTCCCTGACCGGGATTGTTCCACATTAGATTGGACACAATATGAATAACCGTAAACCAAAAGACCTCTCAGACTGTGAAAGCTATCAAAGGCATATTTTCACTGTCTAATCCTCCTTCTGCCCCCCCGAGCTTTCACCCCACACACCCTTTTTTTGTCTATCCAATCAAACTGCTCTCATCCCTCCTGGTGCAGTCTGGGATTATTGGTGCTGTGATGAATTATGCATGAATGCCAGCATCAACTCTCATCCGCTTGCGACAAAGCTTGTGGTTTTGGGGTGAGGGGGTCGTAAGAGGGTCAACCTAAACATCGCCCAGTCTGGTCTCAGGTGGAGTTCGAAAACGAAACAGATAAGAAAAAGAGGGATGAACTTTGTCTCTGTTATTGATAGGGTTGTAAAGCTGGCGCCCTAGCGTCTCACCAGAACTGTACACAGACGCCCAGGCCAGAGGTCAGCGATTAATGACCCTCCCGTTCTCACACGGACCATGGATATCAGGACCTGCTGCTACTGGATTTGCAGGACAGCCGTCATTATCTGGCAAGGGCGTGCAATGCTTCACTTCACCAGTGGCGGCTCTCTTTGTTGTGCCTAAGCTGGAGATTGCATGGAGCAACGGAAAAATGTTTCTGTAGCCTCAACAATAGTGCATGTTTCTAGCAACACCAAGGTCACTGGTCATCGGAATGTT
The DNA here is from genome assembly GCF_024679245.1 of Pseudorasbora parva. Lineage (NCBI taxonomy): Eukaryota > Metazoa > Chordata > Actinopteri > Cypriniformes > Gobionidae > Pseudorasbora > Pseudorasbora parva. The sequence goes on along the minus strand of NC_090183.1, from coordinate 8,862,495 downwards.
CAAATCACAAAAAGTCAAACTTGCCCTCACTGACACAAAAGCGAATTGCTCCTTCTATGATTTGTAACTTACAGTTTTTCTCAATTGCTAAAACCAACCTGATCTCATAGATTTCCGTGAAATCAACACGGACCCTTAACTCAAAAATCTGTGGTAGTTTCATGGAATCGCTGATAATTCCATGATAGGTTCCTAAGTCAATGACAGGTAGCATCCGTGGTCCACACACTGATTCACACTGTTCCAACACCTTATATTCATCAGTTTGTTTCAGTCAGCATAAATTATTTAGATTTTTTTTTTTTTTTTATTCAGACACGTTTTGAACACTTAACTCAATCCCTTCCCTAAACCTACCCATTTGTGTATTATAAAAAACAAAATATAACATGCAGATACACAGATACGGCAGGCACCATTTATTCAGAAACTACAATTATTCCAAGTGTTCCGAGGCCAAACGATTGATTTGTGTGAAGAAAATCCCCAAAAGATACATTTCAAATATTGCCGCCGGAAGAAACGTCAGGTCAGCTTTGACAGCATTGGCTGTTGTATGTAGCGTGACCAATTGCGTCATTACGTCCGCTTTGATTGTAAAATGCCATTGGCTCTCGTGTGTCTCGTGAACGATCGCGTCATCATGCTGTCGTCTATATCATCTGAATCAAGAGAAAATATGAACGTGTGTGTGTGTGGAGCACGATCATCATTTCAACGATTAAAACGTTAAGATCAACTACATGAAGATATCGTTTGACTTCAGAAGACTTGGAATGCTACATGAGCTAATACTTCTATACTGTTTCTGGTCCGTTTTTGCAATAAATAACTGTCGGTGACTGTAGTCTACATTGATTTTCCTGTTATGTGTTTTATATCATTGAGTGGGTCGTTTTGGGTAGGAGTGAAGTTAGTTGCTCCGAAATATAAAAGTAGGATATAAATATTCATAAAATCATGTCTACTTTTACAAATGCAAATAATTAAATGTGTGTTGGGAATCCGTGTGTGGACCACGGATGCTGCCTGTTATTGACTTACATAGGCATCACTTCCGTGAACCCATCACGGAATTTTCGGCGATTCCGTGAAACTACCACGGATTTTTGAGTTAAGGGTCCGTGTTGATTTCACGGAAATCTGTGAGACCAGGTTGGCTGAAACACTAAAACCTATTTTTTTAACCAAATGCTTAGTTGCCTGAACCCAATGCATAATAGGGAGCTCTGGTGACAAAAGTCAAACACAATTAAAGCACAGATGTCACCACATGAACACAACAACTCAAAATTGATCACACTTGTGGCTAATGATGTGAGGGAACATATACAGTAAGCCAGTTCAGAGAGCACTAGTTTGCGAGGCCCTGGATAGAAATCTGAGACGAAGAGTTCTGTACACAAGTGGCAAACGCATACGATTTCTGTTGTGTCTTTTGTTACAAGTGTTAAATGCACAGGATTTTTTTTTTTTTTTTTTTTTGCAACATGAATTAAGCCTACAGTGAAAATATTTCTCCAGCTTCATGTCCTGAGCATTGTGTTTTCTATATTTCTACGTATGTATAGTGACTGTTCGGTAGTGTTTTTAGTGTTTTGTTTGACTCGGGGCACGTTTTGAGCACAGATTGAACTGAGTTTCTATACCTTTTGAGGTGAAAGTTTGGTTTTACAGTTTTGGTGAATGTAGCTTGAAAATTGGGTTTTGTGTTCACAGTTTAGAGAAAATGAGAGCAGCTTTCAAGAAAGGTGTCTTAGCAATTGAGAAGAACTGTAATGCAATGTGAGAATTAGATTTGTCATCTTTGGTTATTAGTGAATCGATTAGATAATATAGAAATATAACTGAACATTGCGGCTTGCAATGCATGAAAAGGATTTTAAAACTAATAGAGGTTTAATGAAAATATGTTGCTTGTAATATCCACTCCGCTGACAGGTGTTGCATGTAATGTTAGAGAAGAGAAGAGAAGAGAAGAGAAGAGAAGAGAAGAGAAGAGAAGAGAAGAGAAGAGAAGAGAAGAGAAGAGAAGAGAAGAGAAGAGAAGAGAAGAGAAGAGAAGAGAAGAGAAGAGAAGAGAAGAGAAGAGAAGAGAAGAGAAGAGAAGAGAAGAGAAGAGAAGAGAAGAGAAGAGAAGAGAAGAGAAGAGAAGAGAGGAGGCCAAAGGGGGAAGGGTGCTTTTGGGGCCCTTCTCAGACAGACATGAAGGCCTCCTGGACGTTTCCTTTCTGCTGGACGGCCTCAACAAAGGTGCTCAGTCATGTGAAACTTAATCTTGAGCCCCCCAAAAAAATCACCTTTGACCTTTCTCTGCCTTCACCCAAGGAGAAGGGGCCAGGATCGGAGGCATTGGAGAGAGGTCATGTCCCCCAAGACTCTGCCAGAGCACACGTGTGCGGACATGTGTGTGTGTGGGTTCTTGGTTGTGAAAAAGTGGGAGCGCCCCTTTTACTGCATTTTTCCACCCTAGACAAAACACAGACCCCTTTCTAATCCTGTGGTCCTCAACCTCTGTCTGGGCAAACATAGAAGTATACCTCGGACAAGTGATCATTTCTGATTGCTCATTGGATGTAATACACTGCCCCTAACCATAAACCTACCCATCACAGGAAACATTCTGCATTTTTACTTTCTAAAATAAATTCATCCTGTATAATTTATAAGCATTTTGAAAAGTGGGGACATGGCCAATGTCCTTATATTTCACCCTCTCCTTGTAATACCTATGTCATACCCATACCCACATTTGTGTACTCATATGTCACAAAAACATGCCCCCCCCCCCCCCAACACACACACACACACACACACACACACACACACACACACACACACACACACACACAGGATTAACCTCATAGAGCCCTGAGACGGGGGCTCCCCTGTCATCAATGTAAAGTCCTGTATAGTATAAACACTGAGGCAAGACAGAACAGAGACCAGCACATTCAAGAGAGTAACACACTGGCTCTGTTCCAAAACCGTGTCTCTATATAGTGCGCTGCCTTCTAAAGGCAGCATCCTAACTGAAATGGAACCAATTTGGAATGCTTTACATAAGAAAGTCAAGTCAAGCCACCTTCATTTATATACCGCTTTTTACAATATAGATTGTATCAAAACAGCTTTAAAATGAACAGAAATTAATGTACACAGATAGATGTATCATGTAGATATTTTTGTTACACTTTATTTTAAGGTGTCACTGTTACAGTGGAACAGTTATTTCTATTGTAACTTCATGTGACGTGTAACAAGGACACTGTAAAATAAAGTGTTACCAAGATATTTTTGGCTGTACATCAGCTCTAGAGAAAAGTTATTGTCCAGCTAAAATATGCAGGTGTGTAGTTAAAAAAAAAAAAAAAAAAAGACTGCCAAATTACTTGTCTGGCATGCATAATACAGCATTTTTAGCCATTACTGATCATTCTGATAATATTTTAATCTGTACAGAAGGAAAGTGAAGTGAAGGAGGCCCTCACAGGGAGAGTCTGGTTGACACGGACTCTGCTAAGCCGTCATCTAAATAGTGATATACTCACACGAAGCTGCAGCAATTTGTGTTAGGATGTTTCTAAGCTAACATTACAATACTCAAAGTATAAACACATGAAGGAAGTTCAACATACAGCCCAGGCTCAATGGAAAAGCATGCTTGTGGTGGGATTGCGGCAGAACAATAGTTTCCTGGGTCCCACTTTATTTTAAGTGGCCTTAACTACAATGACCTTACATAAAAAAAAATAAGTACAATGTACTTATTGTGTTCATATTGTATTGCAAAACATACAGGTAAAGTTAGGGACATGTGTGGTGGTGTGGGTAAGTTTAAAAGTAGGGTTAGGTGTAAGGGAAGGGTCAACAGTGTAATTATAAAAGTAATTACAGATGTAATTACATCCAGGTAATTTTTAAAATGTACAATGTAAAAACATGCATATACACAAAAAGTGCATTATATAAATTATTAATTACAATTTTAGTACATAGTTAAGGCCACCTAAAGTGGGTCCCTTTCTTGCTGTTTTGCATCAAAACATGAAATGTTCAGTAAGCGGCACTTTAAATCGTGTTCAATGACGTGAGTTAGTGTCTCCATCACATATGAAAATAACGTTTCACCTACTCTAAACCCTACATTAAACCTAACCAACTGTGTTAACAAAAGCAAACCTGAGAGGAAAACATATTTACTGAAGCAACCATATCATTAAAAAATGTTTCAACTTAAAAAAGTAAGTGTTCATGCTGCCTTAAATTTTTAAGTTTAGTCAACCTGAAATGTGAAGTTGACAACTTGAATATTTGAGCTGACTAAACTTTAAAGGGGGGGTGAAATGCTGTTTCATGCATACTGATCTTTTTACACTGTTAAAGACATGGAATCCCATACTAAACATGGACAAAGTTTCAAAAGTTAAGGTGGACGTTTGTTGGAAGTATTTCTTTGTCAAAAATACTACTTCCGGTTAGTCATAAGTTTCGGCAAGTTTTTTGCGATCATGCGTCCCCTTTGACGTTAATGGGGGCGGAATTTCCTTGTATGGGCCTTACGGACAATTCTACCGGAAGAGCGTGAGAGAGAGAGAGGGAGAGAGCGAAAGTAACAGGCTACGCCCATCAAAGCGCTGGCTCGTAGGCTGCTGCACAGGTGATGTGCACAATTAACAATGACATCAAAAAGTGCGTTTTTGGTTGCCAGACCAAGACAGTCCTGCACAGATTCCCCCAAAACCCCGCGGTAAGGCAACAGTGGATGGAATTTGCTTTTCCGGATCAGCAACTGAGTTGCGCGAATGTTTATATCTGTTCGCTGCATTTCGGTGCCGACTGTTTCATAAACAAGGCCCAGCTCGACGCCGGATTTTCCAATCGCCTAATGCTGAATGATGGAGCAGTCCCAACGATAAAGGTCCCAACGTTAGAACCGCGGGGGGTGAGTTAGACTGCTTCAAATGTCTGTGTTTTTGCCTATGCTCATCAAGTAGCCCAAACATGATCACGTATAGTTACTATATATATTACTATATATAGAAATTGATCAATGGGGCATGCGATGTGTAGTGCGTGTACATTTGTTTAGCTGGCCACTATATGTGTAACTTTATGTTTGTGTATTGTAAAAGCACTCCAAACAACAATACACAAAGAGTGGGGAAATATGTTGAACTAAATAAGCGCGCTTCTTCATTCAAATGCGCTACTATTCCGTGTCTTTCTATGTAAACACTAACTTAGCCTGCCGTGCAAAACCAGTCCGCTTAATAACGTTACAATTGTCTACACAAACCACGCGTAAACACACACACACACACGTGCACAACTGCACTTGTCACATGTACACCTTCAAAGACAAAAATACGACGATATAATTCAAGTATAAATATGTAAATAATACAAGCCGCTAAGCATATTATATAGTTAGTGTATAACTTGTACCACATAGAGACGTCCTGCTCTAGTCGTTTTTGCTGCTGCTCCTGTTCAACTGCAGCCTCTGGGTCTGATTCCGGATCATAGATGTATGGCTGTATCTGATTAAAAGCCATATTTTTATTTTGAATAAAGTTTTTTTCCCGCTGTTAGGGATGACACAGCTTTACGACGCACTCGACTCAACACAATAGCAGCGGCGAGCACACGTCATTATTTAGCTCCGCTCACACGATACGCCCCCACCCGCTCGGCTTTTTTTGGAAAGACTCGGAACAGCGCATCTTTCTTATATAATTATAAAAAAAATAAAGACTTTTCGGAGATATGCAGGATGCAATGCTACTCTATAGGTACTCAAGATTGACATGACACTGACTGAAACTGAGTGTTTCACCCCCCCTTTAAGTTAACTTCAAGGCAGCACAAACACTTACTTTTTTAAGTTGAAAAAAAGTCTTTCAGTCCTTTTATTGAGTGTTTCACAGGACTCCGAATGCTCTACATCAGAGCTATAGCCTGGACCTACCAGACTCTCGTACATTTCCTACAGAGAGTCTGGGCCCTCTCCATTGACCAGTGTTAACCAGAGAATATACCTCAATCCCAGATGGAGTACTGAAGGAAAATGAAAACTGAGCAAAAGTATGTAGGAGGGCGGAGTCAGGCTAGGTGAGCTACTGAGCAAGTTTACTATGCCAGAAAAAAACATATTGAGCTGGTTATTTGATGCAAACTTTAAAACATAGTGGTCTACAAATCATGTATTGTGGTCAAAGTGTTTTAGGTTTATAACAGTATTGTGAAAGGAATTATGTGAAAATGTGTCTTTATTAATCAATGATCTGCCTCTGTAAACATAAATTGTGTGAAAAGCAATACAAATTGGTGGTGTTTTCCTGTCATTCCAGTGTTCGTTTCAGCTGGAAAATTTTTGTATATATATATATATATATATATATATATATATATATATATATATATATATATATATATATATATATATATATATATATATATAGACTTGTTTTTTTTATCAGAAAGGTGTCTCAAATGACAAAAGCAACTCTTTTGTGAGGGAAATTGACAGATCTTTCCTGAGAGCCTGAAAATATATTCTTTAGGGAGGGAGAGAGGCAGAGAGCAGAGGTCAGGACCTGCTATGGGAAAAGTATGCAGGCTATGCACGCTCTGTTTGGGCCCGGGATCCCTGTGACCTGCCATTGTTCACCCTTTGACATTGAACTTGGAAGAGGGGAGCAGAAAGCAGGCTCGGCTCTTAAGCCCCGTAAAACACATACACACAAACATGCCACAACCCATAGTGCCCATCCCCAAGTCTTAAGGGCTTTTATCTCAACTGTCAACAGTTTAAAAAGCTGGATCCTTTTCTAAGGCTGGACTTTAATCACCTCTAGGTCAGTAAACATAAAGAGCTGAAGCAAGGGCAGCGAGATAGATAAAGAGACAGAGAGAGAGAGAGATTACTTTGTCACGTTGGTGTCAGTCCACAAAGGAAAAGCAAAGAGTGCAAAAATGAAAGAAAAAAAGAGGCTGTTAAAGTTATAAAACAGACACCCAAATGACCACACAAAGCCTGAGACAAAAGATAAAGCAGCCAACTTCCTTCATTTCGTCTGGGTTCTCCAAAGCAAACACACCTGGTGTTAATACTCATGTGTACACATCCACACATGTGGGCAGCGGCGTAGAATAAAGGCACCAGCGTTTCACAATTAAATGCAAAAAGAGGTCTGTATATTACCCGGAAGAACAGTTTTCCTTTTTTTATTTGTTTATTCACACTTTTAAAGCTTAGACTAGATCAGTGTTATGTGCAAAAATATCTGAATTCTTAATGGTTAACAGTGTTGTTATTGTTGACTAAAACTATTAAAATAGTGTTCTGCAATTTAAATAGAGCTGAAATAAAATATTAGAGGAAAAATAAACTTTGACCCATTAGAAATGTTGCCTTGGCTGAGGTTCTGAAGTCAAAAATACTTAATATAAAAAAAATAAAATGTGAATAAAGAGCACATAACAAAATTACTCAAAACAAATCAAAAATATCAAAGAAGTGAATAACGCTGATTATCTCTTCATCATGGCAGCTGTTAGTGGGTGGGATATATTAGGCAGCAAGTGAACATTTTTGTCCTTAAAGTCGATGTGTTAGAAGCAAGAAAAATGAGCAAGCGTAAGTATTTGAGTGGCTTTGACAAAGGTCAAATAATGATGGCTATAGATGACAGGGTCAGAGCATCTCCAAAACTGCAGTACATGTAGGGTGTTCCCGATCTACAGTGGTCAGTATCTTCAAAAAATGGTCTAAGGAAGGACAGCGCTGAACCGGCCACAGGGTCATAGGCGGCCAAAGCTTAGTGATGCACGTGGGGAGTGAACGCTGGCCCGTAAGGTCCGATCAAACAGACAAGCTACTGTATAGTGTACAATATAGTGTGTACAATATATATATATATATAGTGTACAAGTCTTTCAATCCTTTTATTGAGTGTTTCGCATGACTCGTACCTGAATGCTATGTATTGGAAATGCAATGTTGTACCAGGTTAGCTACTGAGTGATACTAAAAAAACATAGTATTATTTAGTAAATAATACTAAAATAACACTGACAGTCAATAATATAACAATACAATATTATAAGAAAATTGTTCAGATTAGACATTTGTGCAGCTAAATGTAGTAAAGCCACAGTTAAAAGGAAAAAAATAACTCATGGGTTTTGAGTCATAAATGGTGATGGCAGACTTTTTTTACGTTTTCTGCACTGATTTTTGGGGAAGATGCAGAATGGATTTAAATTTTGTCAAATGAGCTAATCTAACTACACACATATAGGAAAAAGCATAATCAAATTAGTTTCAATATTTAACACAGAAAAATGCAAGGGGAAAGTGTAGAACATTACAAACGACGGACAATCCAACTCTGCGGAAGTCTTGAGGCCTTAGATTCCGGTTGGGTCTGGATTCTGGACATTAATAAAACACGCCAAGACAAACTGTACAGTTGTATTTCAAAATGCATTTTAAATGTATTTATTGACTCTTGATTCATTGCATAAGACATCCATTCTTTCAAAGATGACTGGAATGTTTCAGGTTGTGGGGGAGACAGGGACAGTTCAAAATAAAGAAGGAAACCCACTAGCTATGAAACTTTACTGCATATCCAAAGGCCAGAGATCATAAAAGCACCTGTTCCTCGTCAGTGTGTTATTTCAAAGAGGATTGCGTCAACAGACCATTGTATAGCCTTTTATCTGTGTAACCCCCACATAGCTTTTTTCTTAGAAACTCATTTTCAAGATCCATACATTAAAACGATTCACACTATATTATCCTGCCAAGTTAAGGAGAAAATAAAAATGGTGGCAGCATGCTGAGCTCAACTACAGGTATTTTGTACCTTTAAAGTGAACAAGGAACAATCTGGGATTCTAGTCTCTATATAAATACTATCTTGACTACTCTTGATGAACAATTAAATCCATATCCTCTCTACACATTGACATGGCAAACTGAAGTGTGTCACAGTAGCTTTTGACAGACCATAAGTGAGCCCTATAAAAATGTCAAACGTACTCCTACAATCTCATTATAATGCAACCTGAAGAACTGTGTATGCCAGAGAGAGAGAGAGAGAGAGAGAGAGAGAGAGAGAGAGAGAGAGAGAAAGAGAGAGAGAGAGAGAGAGAGAGAGAGAGAGAGAGAGAGAGAGAGAGAGAGAGAGAGAGAGAAAAGAATCAGAAGCAAAAGAAATTCACATAACATTTAGTATTTACATAGTACATTTGTAACCCACCCAGAAATGAGGATGAGTGGCAAAAAATGGAACACTTTAAATTAATTTCCTGTTAAAAACACCAAAGTATTACAAAAAAGAAACCCCAAAACATTTAATCATTATTCATTTTAAAACATATGACAAGAAATGGCTGTTGAAGCAGCGGGTTTGGAGTATATTCACTGAGAAAAACATAATTACACTGTTCCAGTTTAAAGTCTAGCCTCTAAATGAACAGTCCTCTTTAAAAAAAAATCCTTTTTAAGCTTCTTTTAAGTCCTTTGTCGATGACCAATATTTCTAATCTAACTCTATTTCACATAATATGTTGACACCTCTAAGTTGTTCATATGCGACGAAATATCTCTTGAGTGTCTCTTGTAAACAGGAAAAAAAATTGAACAGTGCAGGTTTTTTGTGCCATTGGCGAGCAGTTTTGTTTTATACTCAACCACCTGCCCGTAGATTAGCAGGACAGATACAGAGTTTTAGGCAAGTGCTATTCATAAATTTCACTATGGGATAATGTAGAGAATAAAAAGTCTGAATGTCAACTCGACGGGCACAAAATATGTGAACGTGGCTAAGTGCTTTGCTAATAAACAGGGGTATATACAGTACATAGCTTTAGAAACTGAAGAGTGTTGGATAAACAAAAACATTGTGGAAGTACTAGCAAGCAAGTTAACTATAGTATTCAGACTTTCATCCAATAATGTGTAAATGTCCTGAAATACGTTCCTGCATTGCTCCATTATAACTGGTCTTGCTAAACTACTTTCTACTTCTAGCCAATTGGAGCTTAATTCAAAGGATTTTCAATCCTGCCACAGCTTATTCAGGGACTATATGTAAAATTTTCATGGATGACCCTGTCAAGAAATTAATTCTATAAAAATGGACATATTTACATAATAAGCTTTTTGTTCCATGCACCAAATAGAAATGTATCAGTATATCTACTGAGTTAAACATATTTTCAGGGCTACTTTCTAAAAAAAAAAAAACCTTCATAGAAAACGTAAAGAAAAATTGAGACCTTAAATTTGATCCCAAATTCTCACCAAGCCAAAAGGCATGAAGATGCCAACCAAATAATCATACTTAAAGAAACACAACATGTTATACTAGTAAATGATATACATTAGAACATATGCTGGATTCCTGCATTTAGCAAATTCACAATAGGTACTTGATGCAAGACCTAATTTTGCATTGAACAATATCCCCAGGCTATGGCAAATGGCAGAAACCACAGATGCTTAAAACACCCAAGGCACTCTTTTTTTCCACAAGCGACAATACAAATTCAAACTTTTTTAGTATTTTAGTAAAAGGTTACCAGTCAAACTTTCGTTGGTAACCCTACAGTTCGTCTAAACCCCTAATGAACAGTGTAAACCCCAGTGTGAATGTAGGTAGTCAAAAGATTACAGGCTTAAATGATAAAATACAGCTAGGTATGATATGTAAAAATTAATTGTTTGCAGCATGAAATGTCCTGTTTGATAAAAGACAGTAACAACAGCAACACAGCTAATCCTTATCAATCAAGCTAACACACGAAAACATGCCAACCAGTAAGAAAAGAAGTACAAAACATTAAGTTATTGCACATTAGAGAGGCTCAGAGTCTTTTTCGGCCAAATTTTCGGCCAGCATAATTAACTGACGCTGTGCTTTAAATATTTTCTAGGACTGCAAAAGACATCATAAACTTTACTCTGTTTTAATTTCAATGCTTAAGGGCTGATCGTTGTGCCATTTTTTCATGTGCTTCTCCAGAGTGCTGTAGACGCTAAAAGGCATGTGGCATATCTCACATTTGTAAACGTCCTTGCCTGTCTGTCCATGCGTCTTCATGTGCCGTGTTAGCTTGCTGCTCTGAGCACAGGCATAGCTACAAAGCTCACACTTGTACGGCCTCTCGCCAGTGTGACTGCGGCGATGGACAGTCAAGTTGCTGCAGTTTTTGAAGACCTTGCCACAAAACTCACACGTGTCACTACGCCGACCATCTTTGGAGTTGGGTCGACCAGTTTGAAGGTGGGGTGTACTGGCCCTACTTCCAGTGCCACTGCGCCCAGAGGCCGTCCCTCCATCCAACTCCCCAGGGGGAGTGGAGAACCTGAGACTTCCATTCTCCGAGGAGTGCTCTGAAGAGGTGGCGAAAGGTGATTGTCTTGAGTCCCCAAAGTTGAGGAGAGGATCCTTGAGCTGGCGTGATGCGGCATATCCGGCCAGCCACTGTGAGTAAACGTTTTCTGCATTGGGGATTGTAGGCGTTGGAAGATCAAGGTCTTTTTCCACCTTGATGCGTTTGGAGAGAGGGCTGTCAGATCCTGGACTCCCGGCAAGAATTTTCCTCGAGTGGTCATCGTTTGGGTAAGAGGCTGTTCCATTTACAATGGGCCCATATACCTCGTTGACTTGATCAGACTCTTTTTGGGAATCGTTTCCACCTTTCTCACTGGCTGATCTGTGGTCCCCTCGTTTGTAAAGTTTTAGGGCATCTCGATAGTCCTGAATTCCCTCCATACTTTTGTTGTGTCGCTGTCTATTGTTCTCATGGTGACGTGCACCTTCTAGGCTCAAGGTGAAGGTTATATCATTCTTCTCACCGACCTCACTCTCATTCTCCTCCTCCTCTTCTTCTTCCTCATCTTCCTCCTCCTCTTCCTCTCCTTCCTCTTCTTCATCCTCCTCCTCCTCCTCCTCTTCTTCCTCTTCTTCATCTTCCTCCCGTCCGTTTTCTGGGATCATGCCATTGTTCTCACTTTTAAACTTTGCTACTACAGATTTGAGAGCATTGGTGGCACTGCTTAGCAAATCGCTTGTGCCTGGCTCAGGGGAACTGGCAGTTGAAAGGCCATCATCTGATTTGGAGGTAGTGGAGGAGGATTTGTGTCGATGAGTCTTCATGTGGCGTTTCAACTTGCTTGCCTGAGTGCAGGCATGGTTGCAGAGGTGGCACTTGTAAGGTTTCTCTCCGGTATGACTGCGTCTGTGGACAATTAAGTTGCTCTGGAACTTAAAAGACTTTCCACAAAACTCACAAGACTTTGCCTTTACAGTTGGCATGGTTGGCGTTTGCTCAGTGGGTGTTGAATGTGGTCCAGAAGGAGAATGAGATGCCCCTGGTTGGAATGGCTGCAGCAGCCGTTGAATAGGGCTAGGCCTGTTAGGTGACATGGGTGGAGAGGAGCCAGCAGAGTTGCCTGCAAGTTCTCGTAGTCGTCTCGAGAAGTCCATAGATGGGGAGTCCAAGGGTACCGAATTAAGACGCAGTACCCTGTCGAAGGCGCTTGGGTGATGGGGAGCCAAAGCCAGATCATCGGGGCTCATGTGATGCCGTGGTGGGGGACTAAAGAGCGGAGGTGTCCTGGGATATCGACCTTCCCTAGGAACCGAGGACCCATCTCTGTTGGCTATCCTCATCAGGCTATAGGGACTACTGTCTGCAAGGTGGGCTGCATGCAGCGGGGGCTGTGAGGAACAGTCACCACCCATGCCTGGAGCGGAGGCCACTCGAGGAGTTAACGGGCTTCCAGGTTCGCTCTCCAGATATATTCGAAAACCATGAGTATTCTGGGCATGCTGTAGCAGAAACCAAGCAGTGCTGAAGGGCTGCTTACAAGTTGTGCAAGTGTAGCTGCTGGGCTCATCTTTTTCTGCAAGACAAAAGCAGATGGAAAAAGTCAGTTGTCCATTTAGGAAATGTTCCTCTTCCACAACAAAGTCTCTAGATGAATTCATTACAGACGCAGCAAGAAAGTACAAATTGATCAGACACATTACCAGCTGATTTATTGCATCTACTTTAGAGCAACCAGTGTCTAGGTACCTTTCTTAGGGGCACAATGGGGGCAGCTCATTGCTTGTTTCTTGTGGAGCTCACACAAGTAACCTTTCACTTTCTAACCTAGAGCTTTAGCCCCTACCTCCATCATGCAAATGCATGCTGCTTAACAGTTTACAATATGATTAATGTATTCCGAAATGTTTTACATTGTTATTACAATTATGTTCTTGCCATAGCATTTTGAAATGATAAATCACAACTGAAAAAAACTCAACCTGCTGAAAATGGAAGGGAGTTCAGTATCTGCACGAACATGATTTCAAAATATCAACTGCCTCGCCTGTCTCTGAGATATCTGACACAAAGGCCAGAGAGAACAAAAAACCTGTACCCAATCAAAACACTTTTTATTGCATAAGGGATGCAAGAGGAGGCTGGTAAATTATGGATCATTACAATCTGCAAAAATTACAGTTAATTGCTGCCACCTGTGAGGGGTTTGACCTCCTCTGGAGATTTTTCCGTCATAAAAAAGCTACTCTCTTAGCCTGCTCATTCTCATGCTTACTCCAATTAAATCATATACCATCATCACATGAATCACACAAGAAGGATGATGCTTATATTAGATTATTTAAAATGCATATGCTTTTCTACAAGACAAAAATAAATGACATATTATATATTTTTATAATTTATATAAATATATACAAATCCTTGCTTTATTATGGTTTCAAAAAACAGAACTAGCATATACAAGAGTAATCCATCCCATTTCCTGTCTTTTAACAGCTTGTTAAAGGACATTTTTGGAAAGGATCCAAGCTTCTTTGATCTTAGAAGTAAGTTTGTTTGGTTTGTTGATGTAATAAGAGGTTTCGAACTCAGGTGTGTACCAGCAAACAAGACCCAAACCCACTTTAAAAGACGGTCTGGGATACAGTTCATGTTAACCGATATGACTTGCGGCAGTGTTCTAACTTGAGGCAGTGAACTAATTATTGCACATTCTTTGCATGTCTTGCAATGCATTTGCAGCAGATAGAAAGCTGTTTCATTCTGTGTAAAGTTAGTGGTAATCCAACAAGACAAATTAAGTGGTGCCCCAAAATACAATGTGAAAGAAGTGCAGGGCAGGGGGGAAGGTGGTAGAAATCATACCCAAGTTCAGACCAAGCAATCAAACCAAGTGTGAAAACAGCCTAAAATAAGGTAAGTGTTCTCCTTACACGTATAATCATCCTGCGTCACTGACATTTAAAACACCCACCTCACCAACAGCAGCTATTACTTGGTGGCCTTGTCTGAGAGGATGACTTATTGATTACTTTTAACCTTGTTTCTTTCAGCACATAGCCAACCATCACATTTTCTTTGGTGATATGCTAAAGGTGAAGGGAGGTATGGCAGAACAATTTGTGGGCATTCGAGATTTTAAGAAAAGGATGAGAAAAAAAAATGGTCTGTGTTGGTTTGGAACATCAGAAAAATACCCTCTTCTAAGATAAATACTAAATCTACAAATATTTGTAGAAATTTTATATAATTATTTAGTATTATATAATTTCATTCATATCAAACAATAAGCTTGGGGCAGTATGTTTTATTTTTATCACTTTCTTTCTCTCTTGTTTATTCTCTCTTTGTCCCAGTCAAACTCATTGTGTTGCACTGACCACAGAGTGAGTGTCTGACCACAGACAAAAAACCTCTTTGACCAATACAAACACTTTAATGACCGAGTGTGTTGCAGAACATGTTTATTGCTCTACAAGTCTTTTTTTGGAAACCAATCACATTAATAAATTTTTATCTTCTTTTGAGGTACATAAGACTTTGACAAACTCCCATCGGTTACATTTCTTTTAAGGCACAAGATTTATTTTCTATTTGATATCTATGAGCTGTGTTTGAACGGATCAGAGCAATTATACAATATATATTTGAAGATCTGATGTTTGTAAAGAGTTCAGGTATGCCTGAATCCCAGAATACCACGTGGAAGTAACAGCATGCACTCAGACTTTTTAATATACAGTTATTTTCTTAAATACACAAGCATACATATAAAACCAAAGACTTGAACTCTGCACTTAAAGGGCCCAGATCAGAACATCTGACACTGTGAAAGCATTCCAGATTTACTATTTAGGGATCACATAGGCGATGATACTACAATTACGCATAATTCACCAGAAAATAATTACACTTCACTCAGCATCTGTGCCCTCACACCTGACCCTAGTTTAATCTAGACATGATTATTCTCATATTCAAATTAATGTAATGAAATGCTCCAAATGCCATATGGATACTCCAGGGACAAGGTGAGAAAAACATATTTGGCCTAGAGAAAGAATGCGCTCATCAGGCAGCTGGTATATTATTGTCAGTGGCCATAAACATGTGTTGGCCCAAGTGTTTAATTTCCAGTGTTCTCAATACCAGCACTGGACACACACCCTACCCCCCACTGCAAATTGAAAGTGTCTGAGAGGGATGAGGAGGGTAGCCATATTGGAATGGGGCCTCTCATAGTGCGCCAAGCAATGGGTCAGCAGTCACCTTAGCAACGCACATTAAAGAGGCGGACAGACAAAAAGAAGTTGACCAGACGGAGAGGTGAAGGGGAAGGCGGTTTAAAGCCCACAGACGGGTGGAGGGTTCGACTGGGGGAGGTGACAGTCTGAGAAAAAGAAAGAGGAGGTCTTTGGGAAAGATGAACTGGACTAGTCTGCACAGGGCAGAGGTGGAAGTTTTGTTAGCATACAAGACTGTCCCACAGACAGAGCAAACACTGGAGATAGAAAACCAGACAAGAAAGGAAAGTTTGACTCGGACTCTAGCAAACATCTACAAGCAATAATCTAGTTCTTATGAAATACTTAGTGGAAAATGGTTAGTGCTGACTCTTATTTCTTATAAATTGAGCCACATTTAAAACTGCTGTAAAATATTTAATGCAACTATTTTTACGTCAATGACATTTATATATAAAAATTCCAAACACATTAAGTATAGATGAAAATATGCTTAAATATATAATTTAAGAAAGTAAAAATAAATAATGGTTTATTATTTATGGAGTAGGCTTACATTTCTTTATGAAAAATATAATTTCTTATATGCTAACTGACCATTTTCATAAAATGGCAAATAGATTGGCCCCACTTTATATTAGGTGGCCTTAAGCACTATGTACTTTCATCAAAAAATAAGTACAATGTATTTACTGTGTTCAAATTTTATTGCAACACATTTTGCTGATATTGAGGTGGGATACGGGTAGAGTTAGGGACAGGTGTGGTGGTGTGGATCAGTTTAAGGGTAGGGTTAGGTGAAAGGGAATTGCCAACTGTGTAATTACAAATGTAACAAGAGAAATTAATTACAGACATAATTACATGCAGGTATTTTTTTAAATGTAAGTGCAATGTAAAAACATGTATTTACACAATAAGTGCATTGTATCAAATGATTAATTAAAATTTTAGTACATAGTAGTTAAGGCCGCCTAATATAAAGTGGATCCAATAGTTTTAAGATGAATGTTATTCCATGAACCAGCCAGTGCATCCTACCTGGGTATGTCGTGATAAAGCAGTGGAGAAGCCTCTTTCATGTCAATCAGATTTTTGGTCTAAACCAAACACAATCAGGACAACCACAGAACATTTTTTGTTGATTGCATTGTGCTGAGCATCCCTGCATTATGCAATGTCACTGGTCTAAACCCTGCTCCACACAACTGTACAAAAAAAATGTAATCTGCTTCTGCAGTTGACATTAACTCTGGTGTTGAGTGGCTTACTGCTTTATTTAGAACTGTTACTGTAAAGGTTTCCTAAAATTCTATTTACACAGACGGCCTTCTGCCCTGATGAATAGTGTACAATGAGGGATCCAGTATAGCTCTAAACTTTACCACCATGCCAACATTTCCAAACTGCTCAACAAAGATTATTTCAAGTCATCCTGCCTCTTCTCTGTTCCTTTCTTTGCATTCCCCTGATCCATGAGAAGACTACAAGCTTAAATGGGCATGTGATAGTCAAGCCTAGTCAGAGGGCTCATTCAGGAAGCCCCCCTCAGGCAGAGCTCTGGTACTGGGACCAGTACAAAAAGACCAGTGTTCCCAATTCACATTACAGCCACGGGGTCAATATTTAAAGCTTCCATCTGGCGCATCTTGGATACAAGTGATGTAGTAAATCAAGCTAGAATTAAATAGTTTGATTTCTGTTATCCCGACTTAACCCTTAAATGCATACCTCGGGTCTTTAGTGACCCGGGATGTCATTCAGGACCCTGCTCCTCAGTAATTTTGTAAGTTATTTATTAAAGAATGGCTATTTTCCCATAATTTTTTTTCTAAAAAAAAGTTGCTAACAACCTAGGGTGTGTAATAGTGTAAGGCCGTGTGTCCACCAAAGCGTTTTTAGCCAGCTGAAAACGCTAGGGGCTCTGCTGAAAGTGCCTCGCTGTGAGTGCTTTGTCAGGCAGCGTTTTTTTTTCCTTAGTTGAGACTCTGCTTGTTGTTATGATACGGAAAATCCGCGGAAGTCTTTCTAATTTCACAGGTAGTTTGTTCCTGTATTGATTCTATATAAAATTGCAGATACAATGAAAAGTATTTGCTCTGGCTTTTGTTTTAAATCATTTTATTCCGTTATTATTTGCTTGTTGTCATCTGATGACGACACGCAGAATGTGGCAGTTGGTCTGTGTTGTGTTTGTCCCGCCCCTCCTCCACTGTGATTGGACGGCTGGGTGAAAAGTGACAGTGATAAGCGCTGCGTTTTACTCAAAGTTGAACATTCTTCAACTCTCGGCAACCAGTAAAAAACGCTGAGCGCTCAGCGCTTGAGTGTGAAATACTCGCTCAGCGCCTTGGTGTGCTCCAGGCGTTCTAAAAACACGGCGCTCTCATTGAAAACAATTGAAAACGCCAGCCAGTAGCGTGAAAAAACGCTTTGGTGGACACACGGCCTAAGTATCATTTTTTTGCACAACAATAATTTAAACTTTGGTGAAAACTTGAAATGGCTCAGCGATTTACTGGAGAGAAACTAATGAAGAGCAAGTCATTGAGTCTGTTAACATGCACACCAGTAAGTAACTCACAAATTTCAACTTTTTGAAATAAACAGTTTTCCAGTAAACTGACAATGCAAGCAAACCGCGTTTACATGACTTTATTAATAAACCGGGTTATTTCGTAGTTATATGTAGTGACGTCAAAAAATAATAATGCCGTATCTGACTCTGAGTTTTTCAAATGCTACATCAGTTGTAATGTCAAATAATGCGTCGACAAAAAGCAGGTTAATGCGTTTATATGCAGTGCAAAATCGAGGTAAGAGGCAAAAAACGACCTGTCCCGACCGTTTTATGCTTACGCCGTTTATGACCTTACGCCGATAAAAGAAAATGGGTTACTGCGTTTACATGACCATGTTCATTGTCGGCTTATTGGGCATAATCGGCTTAAGAACACGCATGTAAACGCACCCACTGTCACTCAATCTGGTGAAGTTGTCAGCAATCAAAAAAATAATGAGATTGCGAATATGAGCAAGAGGCTGAATGTACTAGGAACATTCCTAGGTACTTGGAAATATCTGCTCAACTTTAGCCATTTCAAGCTAAAAAAGGTAACAAAATATGCTTTATTTTATTCTTCTGTAATTGTTACCTTAAGATCAGGAGAGTTTTATGTTATCGTGACAGGTAGAGATCAGTCTGAGTTAGCTATAGATCTGGGTCACTAAAGACCCAATTATGTAATAATGATTGGGGAAACATTTTTGCCTTTAAGGGTTAATATACACAGACAACTATGAAAGTCATTTATAGATTTATTCCCCCAAATTGCTATTGTATTGCTATCTCAACCGCTAATTTAAGTTTGAGACTGTTAGTCTACCTGTTTGTCCAATCAATAGGTGATGGACGAAGTTTTATTCTTGCAGTTGCATTTGCCAAAGCAAGCGGCACATCACATTTATAAACTAAAGGTTCAGCTGAAACTGAAGTTAACAGGTTAAGCTAAAAAGCCATGTTAGTGTAACTGACTTTGACATTAGCTACAGGAGGTGACGTTTCAGAAACGGGAGCTATGAAGGCCAAAAGCAGCTGTTACACTCAAGCAGACATAGTATTAATACCTAAAATATAATGGCGCTAACACACCCTGAACAAACCAAGACATAACATTTACCATCAATAAGCTTCTGTAAGATGGATGCACCAATCACTTGGCTAAGACAGGCCACACTTACCCCAATTCTTCATTTGTCTGACATCAAGCTGGATTCCAGCTCTCTGCTCTGCTACTTAATTAGATACATGTGTTCTGATCTGCATCGCGGTATGGGAGCAGATGGGAGAGTTCTGCAAAATGCCACTGCTTTTTGAGCATCAGTGAGGAGATAGCACGTAAATTCCAATACAAATGCTTTGTCCCAACAGGTGTAAGTCTTACAAAAGCATTTAAATGCGTTGTGGGTCAATGTTCCAAGAGCAAAACTGCTTGTAGGAAAGATCCACAACATTGTAGATTTGTGTTGTCATGAAAGTTGAGGCAGATGGCAGAAGAATCTTATCTGTCGTGGCTATCACATTTCAATCACAACGACAAAATATTAATTAAGCTAGCAACAGATAAATCACCTTTTTAACAACCTATACAGCTCAGGAATTTCGAGCTGAGTTGGAATGTTACCTGTGCGCTCTTGCCAGAAACCTGTCTGGAGCCCTGTAGATCACAGCTCTTATACAGTACATACTTTCGAGAGACTGTAGCGGGTCAGAGGTCTCAGAGAGTCGGCTGTTTTTACCAGGTATTCTAGCTGATGTAAACGGATGTCAACAACTTTTTTTAACCTCATGAAGTACAGGGCGAATCAGTTGTCTGCTTTTTCCCGTTTAAGAGTGGGAGTGTTTAATCTGTGTGTGTGGTCACGTACAACTCTTTCGACGGCCGTGAATGAGCTCTGAAGACGTTAAATCAAAGGCACAAAAGCTTCCTTATTCACCACAGAGCAGGAGGCACAGATTTCAGTTTTGAGACACTTGTGTGGTTAGCTAAAGTAGTGTGACTGAGTGAAAAGTGGAAGAGAGTGATAGAAACAACAAGCGAAAGAAGGGTACTGAAGGAGAGCTTTGGCCTTCTGGTGACAGGAGGATTTATACTCAGGCAGCTGTAGGACAGCACACCATCTCTAGCTACGCACTAGAAGAGTCCTTAAATCCAGACATTCCAGAGAGGCGCAGGCAAGACCGTGCACATACAGGTCAAGGGTCACAACTCAGTGAGTGGTGGAGCCAAGCGGAAGAGTATTTGACAGAGCGGCCCAACAGACGCTCATCAGGTTGTTGGCTAGCAAGTATTTTAAGGGAAAATCACATAGACATAGCACGTTAAGACCCAATTAAATCAAAATTAGAGTTTTGTTGCATTTAGACCATGTGTGCTAGATCTGAGGTCATTATTATGCTAATGTAGTCCTAAAATTTTGACAAACTGAGCAGATATATTAAAACCCCTCTTTTGGAAGCATTTGGCAGAGCAACATACATTGATTTAAGATTTGCAGAACCTGATTTTACCAAATGCAACATGTTTCATGTTTCTGGAACGACATTCCAATCAACCAATCAGATTTGAGGGACAAGTTTACAGTTTATGTCAAGTGTAGGCTTACAACCAGAGTAAGGTGATTCTACATCAGTGTTATTCATCTATCATGTAACTTTGATTTTAGGGATAACTCAAGGGTAGGGTTAGATTTAGGGGTATGGATATGGTTAGGATTACATTTTCAGACAGGAATGTTGTTTCAGGATCAATATAATATGTTGACCCAGGAACACGTCTAACTGCAAAATCAGTGCGTGCCATGCATATTCTAGGAGTTGAACCCATGAATTTGCCGTTGCGAGCACTATGCTCCTGAGCTATGTGACTAATAGCGAGGATCAAACCATGATTCGCTGATGTAATGAAAACTATAAGACATTGGACTACTTTTTGAAAGTCAGATTTCTTATTTGTCCCAACTTCCTAGGTCAACATTTGCGTATAAAGCCATTTCATGGGCTGTTGTTAAGTCACAATTTAGACTTCTAAATACAGTATATTATGGTATTACCATGGTTGTGGGTATTTACCATGGTATTCTTTGGAGTCTCTTAAAGCAGTGGTTCTCAACCTATTTGACACGAAATCCCCCTTTGTCCAACACAATATTTAAAGGCTCCGTAATATAAGCTATAATCCATCTAACATTTAGATTTTAAAACTACTAAATTAAAACTTAAAACCATTTCAAACTTAAAATATCCCAACTTAAAGCTGCTAAAACTACTTCAAACTTTCTGCCAAGGCTTTCTCAAGCCAACATTAAAGTCTGTCTACAAACTTAATCTAAGTTATATTATAATAATACATTTCAACAAGTGTTTTCTTGGAAAAAAAATTAGGAGTTGTCTGGGACCTATCTACTTAAGAGTACCATAACAGTACCATGTTACATGAATATGGTTCTCATTCAGTACAACAACAATTTGATACTATGGTACTAACACAGTTTTGTTAGATTATGCCAGGTTTTACGAAGTCAAATAGACTCAACAAAAGCAAGATTAGCTGCCGAAACAAGGTCCTCAAATTAACAGCTATAATTTTCTTTTGCAAACCATCTTTTCCATATGTGTACTCACATGAAGTCTTCTGCCTCTTAATGCATGACAGGAAAATCCTGAAGAGGCTCAACACCACAACGAAGGCATCTGTCCTCTCAGTGTGATGGGCCTCTGGGTTTATATGTGTCTTTGTGTATGTGACAGTGTCTCTGTGTGTGTCTGTCTGCGATAGTTCACTCTGACAGGCTTGGAGGGCAGGGGTTCACGGAGCAGGGCAGGGGACAGAGGAGATGATCCATTCTCATCCATACGATAATGACACGACAGGAGCAATGGGCGCATGAGGGATCAGAGCTGAGATTTGGACAGAGTATACGTTTTTAAACGCAACAGCCCTTCTGAATAGCTCTTAAAACACTGACCGGTTCGTTGCCACATGATAGTCACAAGTACAGCTACAAGAGACTATAAGCACACAAACATCACATGTCAAATAAAGTGCACCAAACTATGCATGTCAACACATTTATACCTATTTAGACAGCTTTTTCCAATGATGAAAGCATGTAACACTGTCAGTCTGTTTTTCATGCTATGCATTGTTTCAACCTTCTCATCAAACCCTCTTTCTTGCCGTAAACTTCAGTAGACACGCTTTCACATGCAAACTGAACACGCCACTTAAACTGTCATGGGCCTTTATGTTCAGTCAGTAAGACACTGAATGGAAGCTTTGTGACTGTTTCATGCCTGCATTCTACAAGTGCTCAATTTGTTACAGCCGCAATGTCACCACGGTGTGTTGCTCAAATGCAAGAGAGGCAAACAAACTACAGAAAGAGGAACGAGAAGACAGTGGAAAGAAAGGGGCTATAAGACAAAGGGTCTAAGATGGGATCGTATGAGAGGTATAATGAAAGAAAGGGAGGGAAGAGCAAACAGTCAAAAGAATGAGAGACTGGTGTGAGAAGAGTAGGAGAGGCTGATACAGAAAGAAATACATCGATGGACAGATAAGTGCTAAAGCAAATTAACCTCTTTAATTGGACCGGCGCTCTCTCTCTCAGCTCAAAGATTGTTTCGGGCCGCTGACAGCTGACGAGGTGAGACGCTTCAGGCCCATGATGGGACATCTGCTCCCTGGCTAGACAGATAGCTCTTCTGGACACTGTATTTCATGTTTTTCAGAGCTAACCAATGAAAGGAAGGGATGTCAAAGACAAATCAGAAAGAAAGACATTAAACCATGGACTAAACATAATTAAAGACTTATAAACATGAAATGAGATGTTTTAATGAATGTTAATGCTGCTATTTTCTATAGTGAAAGTTACAGTTAGTGGCAGCCAATATATATATATATATATATATATATATATATATATATATATATATATATATATATATATATATATATATATATATATATATATATATATATATATATATATATATATATATATATATATATATATATATATATATATATATATATATATAAATGTTATAGAAAAATGTTATAGAAAAATGTAATGTTTATCTGCTTACCCCCAGGGCATCCAAGATGTAGGTGTGTTTGTTTCTTCAGTAGAACACAAATTAAGATTTTTAACTCCAACCATTGCTCATATAATGCATGTCAAAGGGGGGTCTAATTAGAAATAGACCCCATTGACATGCATTGCAAGCAGTAAGTTATTTTTTTTATTTGTGTTCAACTGAAGAAACAAACACACCTACATCTTGGATGCCCTGGGGCTAAGCAGATAAACCCAATTTTCACCCAAAATGTTCATTTTTGGGTGAACTATCCCTTTAAAGGATAGTAAATAACACAAACATAACAATTGTTGCAATTCAATTCAGATTTATTTGACTAAATTCACTCAAATAATTTGAAATTGATCATTTGGAAATTAATTGATTTGAAACTAAAATAAACTGTAATGTATACTTTAGATAACAAGTTCTTGATTCAGTAATCCTATTATGGCATTTTCAAAAATGCTCTCTGCGCTGTCAAAATAAAAGTCCCACTTACATTTAATGGACGAACAGAAAAACGTATCTGCTGATGATAATAAAATAAATTAGATATATTTAGATATATCAGTTGACCACTAGTTATAGTCCATACAATTCATGTGCTATTTTCCAAGTCTTCTGAAGTAAATTACAGCTTAGTGTGATAGACCAAAAATTAGGTCCACTGCTCACTGACAATCTTTCATTCTACCATAACTCTGAAATCACTTGACCTGAATAAATGCAGAATTGTTCAATTGAACACAGTCACAGAAAGAGTGTGAACCCTCAGTGTGAACATTCTTCCTAACATCTAACTCAGTGTTTAATGAAGAAAGAACGCCATTTGGCTTTGGAACACCATGACAGTGAGTAAATGTTTTTTTTATTTTTATTTTATTTTAAGTGAACTGTTCCTTTAACATAAGGTCTGAGGCCTGTGACATCAACTGAATGCCAAGATTGTATATGTGCCTTCAAGATGAAAAATCAAGGACACAATTAGATTTTTGTCTCAATGATTTCGGAAAAGTAATTTCATAGTTGCATTTCTGTCAGGGAGCAGCAGTAAGAGTGAAAGGTCAAACTATTTCCCCACTGCAGTGGCTGTTTCCTGAGCGCTTTAGAATTGAGGAAGAAGTCAATGGACAAGGAGAACACATCTGAGTGACCTCCATCTTGATATGGATGGCCTTGGCCAGTTTAACCCACACTTTCGCAAAAATATGACACATCTGATAGAATCAGAGATGTGGTAGAAATGAGGTTATTCATGGATGGCTGTAAAAAGAGAACATTGTGAATGTATTGCCAGCATCTCTCCACATTCAGAGGGGATATTGATAGGCCATCCTACAGCTCAAGTATTCACTTACCAAACAAAGCTACAGAGCACCATCTGGAAGTTGTGGCCCACTTTGAGGAGTCAGAGACGCGGTATGGCACATATATATATATATATACACACACATAATGAAATAGAGAACATGTAAAAAGAGACATCACCAGAAAGATCGAGAAAACAGATAGATTGAGAAAACAGGCCGACATACCCTAGCACATTTACACACACACACACACATAGACGTACCCATCAGAACCAAACACAAAGACACAAATTCACACTGAGAAACCGTGACACTCAGAGACCCCTGCTGTGTGTGAGAGCCCCCTCAAAAATCTGCATAAATACATATGCAAATGTGAGGGTCAACTGATAGACAAGCAAGGAGCGTGCAAAGGAACATATTTATCCATCTCGATGCGAAACAGATATTTTTACAAATGTGTGGTTTTTACACTTCAAACGAGCTTGTCTGTGTTGCACTTATCATGTTTCGCCTTTGTACACAACTGAACGGCTTCATGACACCCATCATATTCCATTCACAATGTACATCTCTCAACTATCCTGCTTTTCATTGTCTCCCACTCTCAAGAGAGGTTCATTCAGGTATTCTGTCCTGTGTGTACGCATGTGTTTTGCGAATTGTCTTCAACACAGGCACGCAAGTGAAGACAAGGCCAGCCAACCGGTTTGAACCAGTCCAAAAGTCAGCGCCTCGTTTTGCCTTCGGCCCAGAAAACAAAACAAAACAAACCTAGTGGCATTTGATATACAGGCGGCAGGTATGAGGGCTGCATATATGTGTGTGCGCATGACGTCTTGTCAGATTTAAAAGACCTGGAGCTCAGCCAAGTTGATCTAGAAATGGACAGCCACATCAGGGTGAGGACGGCCCTTCCCCCTCTAGCAGTTCTCTTGACCCTCTGGTAACCTAAAGAACACATGCTCAGCTAGCACTGCTCTCCCTTTAGCCACTTTCTTTTCCTTTATCTCATTCACACTCACTCTTTTAGAATAAGTAAGTCAATTTCATTTACAATAGCACATTTAAACACAACAAAGCTGACCAAAGTGCTGAACAGAGTGCGGAAAAAAGTTAAAAAGAAAAACAGAATTAAACACAACAGAAGACGGACAATAAAACAATGCTAAAATTAGATTAAAACGCCTGGGAGAAGAGAGACAATTTCAGCCTCTTTTCCAGTCAAGTGACAATTGATTTCATAAACGTGAAGCAGTGACTGAAAAAATCACTGTTAGTTTTTAAACGGGATCAGAAGATCTTAATAATCTGCTAGATGAATGTGGAATAAGAAGATCGCTGAGATAAGAAGGAGTTTGATCATTAAGAGATTTAAAAACAAGAATTTTAAACCAGATCCTAAAATGGACCGGGAGCCGATGCTAAAACAGGGGTGACATGGTCATATTTCTTTGCACATATTTCTTAGAGGAATAGTTCATCTAAAAATACAAACAAACCCTGCATGACTGTCTTTCCTGGAACATACAATAATATATGTATTGCAGACTGTTCAAGCTGTAATGAATAGTGACCGTGGTTGTGAGGACAACATTTTTAGTAAATAATTAAAAATTTGGTCTGTTCCCTGAAAAAAGTAATCCTTTTTTTTGCTTTTATTGTGCTTTTTTATTTTTAGTTTTGGTCACCATTCACTTTCAAAGTATAGAAGAGAGCAGCATGAACATTCATCAAAATTTCTAAATTTGTGTTTCATTGAAGAAATTCAGGCAGACAAGTTTGGTAGGACATGGAGCTGAGTAACATATTGATAATTCATATGGACTATTTTTATCTGCCTTTTTTTGCCTCTTTGGAATGTTGGTCAATATTCACTTTCAATGTTTGGAAGAGAACAGCGGCTGTGAACATATATTTGTGTTTAATGATAGAAATGTAGTCAGACGGGTTTGATGGTACATGCCGATGAGTTTCACGCAGAAAGTTGGATAATTCATATGGACTATTTTATGGTGCCTTTTTTAGAGTTTTGGTCACCATCTACTTTCAATGTCTAAAAGAGTAGTATTGAGATTCATAAAAAGTTTCATATTTTGGTTTCAGGGAAGAAAGTCAATGAATTGATTTTGAAAAAAGTGTTTGGAAGGACATGCAGGTGAGCAAATTACAGAAAAAAAAGAAGAAAAAATGTTGGAGCTTTTTCAACTGAATTTATCTTTCTGTCTGTCTGGTTTCCAGTGTTGTTTTGGTCACTTTTGTGGAGGTTTCTCTTCGTTCCTGTCTTCTTCCCTCTAAAGCTCTTCAGCTAGTGAGACATAGATCATTCCGGCATCTTCCCCCCTGCTCTATTCAGGATAAACAAAGTGCCTCAAGTTCAGGCCCCACCCCGGGACCCTTAAACAAAGCCATCTATCATGCTGTCTGGCCCGACCTGTTTGGCCACAGCCAGGGCTGCCTCAGCCTCCTAGCCCCCACCCTGAGTACAATCCCCCCATTGTGTCCCCGTCGGCCTCCCTGCCGGCCTCTTCTCACACCCCATGACATAGACACAGGGTTAAGTCAGGCTCCGGAGGAGAGCCAGCACCTGTGATGGGGCAGATAAAGGTAGCGCCAGCTGCAGTGCATCATACATGAAAATGAAACACAGGTGCTGATTTCTAAAATGTACTGTGAGTGGCGAAATAACCCTTAAGGCCCGTTCACACCAAGCACGATAACGATAAATACACTGACAAAAATGACGTTGTGGTATTGTAAAATCTATTACATTAATTCATGTAATTTATACAATGTAAAATCAATATTAAGTTGGAACTATATATCTTATGTAAAATTTACACAATTTATTAATTTAATAAATTAACTGAAAAGAAAGAGTACATTTTACCATATATTTACAAATACTATTTAATGTTTTATAGTCATACTCACAGCACATTCTACAAATACTAAGTAAATTTTAATCTGAAAAGCAAAGTGCGTTTGAATATGCGCACATGTTTTTTTGTTGTTGTTTTTTTCCAAAAAGATCCCGCATGTTCAGTGGTAAGACGGTCGATTTGGGATGTCGCTTTTACATGACTGGCTTATTCTCGGTAAGTTTTGACTTTTCTATTTTAGATTTGTGAAAACAACTATGTGTTCATTTTGATGGTTTGATTATTGCGTAGATGTTACGGTTCAAAATTAACTAAATGTGAGTTTTAATCACAACAACGTTAGCTAAAGCGGCATTATCATCTTCTATAAAGTTGAGACTGGTGGTTAGTCAAAAATAGAGGGCATTAAATGTAGTTAGCCGTGTTCTTATAGAAAAGAACACGGCTAACTACATTTAACTACATTTAAAGGTCACCCAGTCTGGTTAACTTCAAAATAATTTAATGTTAGCCGGCCGTGATTAAGTGCTGGCTGCCTGTGGGTGTGTTGTTAGCCTTATTTAAAAGTATCTAGTCGTTTTTATATCCACTGAAAATTTCGCAGCAATTAATTTATCAAAGCATCACCAAAGAATGTCAAAGGGTGTTTTGGTGTTGGGTTCATGTTTTATGTTTTTAGGTTTTCATGTCATGTCCTGTCATGCACTTCCTGGTTTGTCATGTGATCCTGCCATGTGCTCCCTTGTCTTGTGTTCTGATGTGTCATTGGTTTATTGGTTGATCATTGTTCACAGGTGTGTCTTGTCTAGTCCTCACCCTGCGTCCCAATTCGCATACTATCCATACTAAATAGTATTCGAAAATAGAATTAGTATGTCCCAAATCGTAGTATGTTGAAAAGAGTATTCCAAAGATACCCGCATGGTTTACTATTTCCGGTCTGAATTCGAAGTATGGATCGATGGGCACTCTAACGGCTGATATAACCCACAACCCATTGCGAGTTGGATTAGGATTCGATTAGAACTACAAACGCGGATAAAAAGCATTAAAAAAACTACAAACATGACAGATGTGCGAGTCTGACGGTTAAGTAAAGAAGTTTAGATAAAGGGGTTTGAGTGAACAACTATCAATATTTAACCTGACAAAAATATATTTATTCAGTGTTGTCCACATTATATTTCACCTGCAGCAGCTTTGTGAACTTTTGTAATGACACGTTTGGCCATTAACTTTTTAATGTATCATTATATTTTAACTGCACACACATGGGGAGAGTCTCTGAATTAAAGACCCAGAAATGGCAGATGAACGTGCGGCTATTTCTCTCCGATACGGTAGGAGATTAAACTGAATGTGGAGGATTTGAACTGCGACGAATCTGACGTTGCCTTACAGGGCAGTTAAACGGTGACGGGATGTTTGTAACTAAGTGAACGTTAAAGATGGCGAAGTAGTATGTCCCGAAACTTGTATACTTTCTGCTACACACGTAAGTATGCGTAGTATATACTTTTTCTTCACAAAAAGAGTACATACTTTTAAGACGTAGTACAAGTAGGCGAATTGGGACGCAGCATCAGTCTTTGTGTATTTAAGTCCTCATGTTTGCCATGTATCTTTTTCTGTTATTGTGAATGAATATATACCCGTGTGTTGGTGAATGTTTAAGGTTTAAGTTTATGTTTATGTTTAGATTTATGCCAAGCCAAGCCTTTTGTTTATATTTGGATTTAAGATTGTGAAGTCATTTTTAGCAAGCATGTTCGTTCTGCACTGATAATGAATCTATTTTGTATTTGTTTCTTAATAGAACTGTTCTTTCTTTCTTTATTATAAACTGTATGCAGGAGGACAGTGGCAGTGATGCCGCTGAACACATCGAGAGGACCCAGTTGACGGTGTGAATGAGCATGAAGGAGAAGTGACCATTCTGTTTCAGCTGGACTATGCATGTGCTCGCCATTAATGTTAGTATGCCAGGTTTAGTTGAACCATACAAGGTTAATTCTACAGTTATTGTAAATTATACTGAATCTACCTTAACTACTAATCAGTTGATGTAAAGATTACTGATTAAATGGTTATTGTGAATGTTGACATAATAACTGTTCAACTTTATTGTATTTATTTATTTGTGATTTGTGATAAAAGTATTTGATGCAGAGAAAATTATTACATTTATTTGGTAACACTTTATAAGCAACATTTACATAATACTAGTGAGTAATATAAATTTATTAAACTAAATCATTCAAAAATGTGAAATGGACAGACATTATAAAATCTAATTAATTATGTCAACAGTAAATATTACAGATTTATCAATTTTGCTTGATATTTTCACAACAGTGATGTTCCTAACAATTTACTTAACAATTTTATTAAATACAACCTGCTAAGTTAAATATAATTAAGTAACATTTAATTAATGTCTTCGCAAATTTTACACTTATAGCATTTTACCTGATACTGGCAAGTTGTACTTGATATCACAGCAGTAAAATTTACTGAGTGCAAATTGTTACAATGACTTTATCCAGGAAATCCTACAAGTTGTTTTATCAGTGTATATAGTTCTATAAATCAATCTCAATATTAAAGAATAGCAAAGTTCACACCACAGCTATAATGATAATGGCACATTTTATTCTTCTGATGAATGATAAAAACACTGACAGCCAATCAGAATCCTTCTGCTGTAACAAACCTGAGCATTTAAATTGACAGACAACCATGTGCTGAATAAACAGAATGATATTGTCCACTTGTGTGGATGCTAATATAGTTATCTTTATGGTTATTGTCCTTGGTGTGAACGGGCCTTTATACTCTGGTAATGTAGAAAATATTCCTGAAATACTTCATGCACATATACCGAATCAAATAGTTGCATGTAGCCTTCTTAATGTCTCTTTGCTTTACTGTGTCCTCCGGTACTCAAGGGGGCGATAGAGTTCACTTCACATGTCTGTGGCATTAAATCAGACAGGTTATCTTCAGTTATCAAGCTACAAACATGTTAACCTTAAATATTTAACCTTAAACAAAACAGAAGTTGACGCAGAATAATCGGAAATCGCACTATTCGCAATGCAAAATATTTAAGAGTGTTTATGTTCAGATTCCAATTTGAATATTGTAGTTGTGCATTCAACTCAAATTAATTTATCATGGTTGAGCTTTGTGTTGTTGTGAACTTGGAATCATAACCAAATGAACCAAATGTATACATGAAAGATTCATCATAGCACACATTGAATTACACATCAACAAGCTACCTCAATCTCCTTTCGGTCGCTAGTGTTTTAGAAACACTAAATAATCCATTATGAGGCATCATGTAGCACTAATCCAAATGCATTCTGTTTGGAACGATCAATCATTTATGACTTTGGCTCATGACTGCTACATGGGAATCCGCAGATGTTTGTTTACATTTTATGCAATGCTCATTGCGATATGAAAATACTATTTTAAACAGTGAGACTAGGAATAAAAGACTCTAAAACCCTTTTAATGGTGCACAGCTCTGTTCTGATCTGTTTATTTCTCTAGCGACTCAGTCCGTCTTCGCCTGACGCATATCAACTGAATGAACTCATAATGGGCTAATCAAATATGCAAAATAATTGGCAATTACCTAGAGGGACTAATGGTCATTAGAATTTACAACAAGGTAATGAACTAAAGTCTGCATGTACCATGCATATTCATAAAGCAATCAAGGCTTTGAAGATTAAAGAAGTGCTTCAAATTCAAATGAGCCACAGAATATTATCAGTGAGATTCAGAGAGAGAGAGAGAAAGAGAGAGAGAGAATGTTTCGCAAGATAAAAGACTAAACATTTTGTTACATTCCACTTCAGTGCTTCTATTGCAGTAAAAGAGCAAAATTAAATACTCAAGAGTTGAACGAATTAATCAGCCTCTTTACAGAACTACTTGTATTGTGCTTTACAAAGCTTATGTCTTTACATATTATTAAATGATTATTTGCCCTCCTATTCATTGTCTATAGCCATTTCCAACGTCCAACGTTCAAAGGCAGAAGAGCAGAGTCTTAAGCATCTTTACAGATGTGCATTAATGTTGATTTCCCTCACACGTCGAAATTTGTTTCATTTCACAGTGTAGTGAACCTACAGATGTCGTTCAACTCCAGTGCAACCGACTGACCCAAAAGAAATTGAGTTTGCATGCAAAAGCGTGAATAAAGAAGTAAAAATAAAATGGAGATGGAGAAACACACCGAGACAGAGAGAGAGAGAGAGATTTTCAGGGAACCATGACCCTAGACACAGACAGTGAGGGGCCTCCTGGGTCTTTATCTCATTCTATAGAACACAGATAAGACACACCAGCTGCAGACCACACACACACACACACATACACATACACATACACATACACACACACACATGCATATACATATATTGAGTCCATCATATTATACCCATGTTTGATGCTCTTTGCGAAAAAAATAAGTGTGTACGGTACAAAACCTGTACTCTATATTTTATATTACCAATAATATTTCAACATAGAGCTGCGGGCCGTTTTGTATTCCCCAGGCAAGCACTGAATAGAAGTGTCTACAACTCAGCTGGCTGGCTACACTCAAACACAAACACAAACACATCCTTACACAAGCACACGCACACACACACACACAGGTGAGTCAAAATACCACATGATCCTGACAGATCTGATGATTACATAGCTTCATGCTGAAAGGGGTGTCACAACACAGTCGGTCACATCATGGAGATGCGTATGTGTGTCCACAATAAATGTGTTTTCAGGAGCACTGCAAGCTCTGCTATGCAAACCAAATTTGTATCAGTGCACTGTAATTGTATGAATATTTTACATGCTTGAACAGTCTCCATTCCAATGATCATTATCTTAAGCGTCTTTTAGCATTTTTGCAGTTCACTTAACCTTGTGGTGTATGGTCAGTTTTGACCGAATCCTTGGTAAAGGTTTTGGCACTTTCCATGTGAACACGCGCACACACACACACACACACACACACACACACACACACACACACACACACACACACACACACACACACACACACACACACACACACACACACACACACACACACACACACACACACACACACACACACACACACACACACACACACACACACACACACACACACACAATCTAAATCATGGACATGATTTGAAAAGGTTAAATGGTCCTAACAAGTCAGCAGTCAGAAATGACCTCATTGGAAATAATGGGAAACTTAAAATTTGGAACACAGCTTATTTCGATCTATGACTTTGACTTTCTTGTAGTTTTAGAGAATAACATGTTTTGGAAACTATATATAAAAAATTTAAATAGTATTTTTGTGCATTTTTGGAGCATTTTTCATAACAATCAATTTTTATAAGTTTTTTTAAAGTTCACTTAAAAAAATTGTAATAATAAAAATTCACAATAATCTGCCAAGTGTCCTCTTTAGAAAGACCAAACTTAAGCCTGTGCTCCAAAAGTAAGATTTATGACCATTTTTAAGCTGGAAGTGTAATTTTCAGGTCTATTCTCAAAAACGGAACAAATGGATTATAACTACTGCGTAAATATAGTTTAGTACCAAATAATCCCCTAAAAAAATACAAAATATTAAATAAGAAAACCATTATCGATGGAAATAGTCATGTGCTGTGACATGGACTTTTTAAAAGTACTATTATTCCATGTAGCCCCTTAATTAATGAGGTCATAAACCTGCATCCAAAATAATAATAAAGCAAAAGAGTATGCATGTCACTCTACAGGACACTGCTGTTAGTGTTTGAAATGCCATGTCAGCTACAAATACATAAACTTCGCCACAATACATATTCCAGTCTGCTCTGTGCCAATGTCCTGCCATATGCCCACTGAAAGGGAACCCTTGGCAGCGCTTGCCAAGTCAAACGCGCTGTCATGTTGCGCCGAGACTCAGCAAACCACACACAAATACATACACATACACACACACAACATGCTTTTGCTCAGATCAGCCACCTTTTTTACGACATCAAACATTGGCTCTCCTCTGTGAAGCATCAAACTACTCAGGAAAACTGTATTTTGCTCAAGAAACACAGATATGAAAAATGAATGTGGACTGCCGCTCAAATCATTTGATCATGGACAATTTTAGTTTATATTGAAATCACTGATCAATATGAGTACAATTTGAGACACCGTCAAGATCTTGCCTGAACACAAATGTGAGACTACCTAGGGTATTTTTCTCAGGAGAAAAGAAGAAGATTTCAATATATATCCTCTCCATTTATTCAGTTTGCTACCTGGGAAGAATGTTTTCTTTTCTTTTGTTTGAAGCCTTTAAAGGTCCTCAGTGATGGCGCACTATTGGGGAATCCCCAAACTTCCTGCCTCCCGTTCCACTTGCTCTGCTCCAGCTAATGATCCATAACTCTCCCCGGTAAGAGAATAGTGGATCAGTGCCAACGACATCAAGACACCAAGGCCAAGAACACCAGCGGACACCGGATAACATAACAGAAAGAGTCCACTTCATCATAATTTAGTAGTTACGCGCAGTTAACGCACAATGTAAATATGATCTGCACAATAAAATATTGTAGTTAACTCAGCATCAAAGTTCTTCTCCTTGTGTTTATATAATGACGAGCTGCTTCTAATGTCTCTGGGACCAGGAGACGCTACAGCGCGTATTAAACAACAATACCAGACGGGATCACCTATATCAGCCTCAGAGAAAATGGCTTCACATGGATGTACTTAAGAAAATAACCCCAGAGAGATAGCAGATAAGGGGGCTGGCGGAGGGAGGGAGGAAGGGAGGGAGGGAGGTCTGCAGAAAGGGGTTATTGCCTGAACTCATCGTCTGGCCGCTCGGGGGCATTCAGACTTGAATAAAATGGGGGTGTGATGGGGTGTTGTTAAGGGGGGTATTAAAAGCTGCTGTGTCTACATGCATATCTTAAATTATTTATCATGCAAATTTCTCCAAGCGTGAACCTTTAACGGATTCACCATTTACAGCCGATACGGAATTCCATCTGTTGTGACGGACATCTGCTTACGCGACGCGACGGATCACGCATGTGCTTTACATGTAACGGCGAAAGCGTGTGACCTGTCTGGACCGGGACGGGCAAACGCAGAACGTCCTGAGGGATACTACAAGGTGTACATTGAAAAATGATTTTGCTTTCTCTTTTTGTAAGGTTGTCCTAGTTACAATTAAGAAAGTAACAGTAATATTAATTAACATGTTCTTATTGTTCTTATATACCCTTACATGTTCCTGTAGGGTTAGGATTTTTGTTTAGGGTTAGTTGGATGTGATAACGCATCATTTCCTGTTATTACTATAGTGTAAGTGCATGTAACAAGGACACTGTAAAATACTTTCTAATGCTATCAAAGGTAGAAAGCTGGGTAGATGTAGTAATAAACCCAATCCCTAATCCCGTCAATTCTAATATATTCATAATTCAAACAGAAAAGTGTGTCTGGCTCAAGCCGAGCTGATAACAGCATTCCATTTTAAAGTGGAAGCCCTAAAAATTAATTTGTATTACATTTTTGATTACTTTAAAGGGATTGTTCACCCAAAAATGAAAATTCTGTCATCATTTACACACCCTCATGCCATTCCAAACCCGTAAGGCTTAAATGAAGATCTTTTTGATGAACTCTGAGAGCTTTCTGTCCCTCCATTGACAGCTAGAGACACGGTTGATTTATGATGGATATATTTAATTTAGGCTTTTATTACTATTAACATTGATCAGCAAACATAAACAGAAGCTCAACTTCTGTGTAACACGAGAATGAACCTCATTGGTTCTTGCGGAAGATCAAACGTGCTGCGTAACACAAGAATGAACCTCATTGGTTCTTGCTGAAGATTAAACATGCTGTGTAACACAAGAATGAACCTCATTGGTTCTTGCGGAAGATCAAACGTGCTGCGTAACACGAGAATGAACCTCATTGGTTCTTGCTGAAGATTAAACATGCTGCGTAACACAAGAATGAACCTCATTGGTTCTTGCAGAAGATCAAACGTGCTGCGTAACACGAGAATGAACCTCATTGGTTCTTGCGGAAGATCAAACGTGCTGCGTAACACGAGAATGAACCTCATTGGTTCTTGCGGAAGATCAAACGTGCTGCGTAACACGAGAATGAACCTCATTGGTTCTTGCTGAAGATCAAACGTGCTGCGTAACACGAGAATGAACCTCATTGGTTCTTGCGGAAGATCTAACGTGCTGCGTAACACGAGAATGAACCTCATTGGTTCTTACAAAAGGTCAAACGTGCTGCATAACATGAGAATGAACCTCATTGGTTCTTGCGGAAGATCAAACGTGCTGCGAAACACGAGAATAAACCTCATTGGTTCTTACGAAAGATCAAACGTGCTGCATAACATGAGAATGAACCTCATTGGTTCTCACACGTCAAGTGAACATACTTGAGTTTCCATTTGCCACAACTGATGTGTACATTAATGAATGTTTATATGTGAATAAAAGCCTAAATTAAATCTATTCATCATAAAGTGATCGTGTCTCTTCAGAAAATTTGGACTAAACCACTCGCAACACAACTTTTTGAAGCGTCAAAATGGTAGATGCGTAGCTGTAAATGGAGGGACAGAAAGCTCTCAGATTTCATCAAAAAGAACTACATTTGTGTTCCGAAGATGAATGAAAGTACTTTCATTTTTGAGGGAACGACCCCATTTAATGTATAACTACAACATAATATCAAGATATATGCTGCATGTTTTTCCTCTTTCCGGATACGCTGCGGCTAAAGCGAAGGGGAACGTTCTCTCATAAGTATGAAAATGACTAAAATCAGTAACAATCTGTGGCAGATTTAGTCTCGGACAGCTGAAAATGATTTTCTTTTCATTTTTATCAGTATGAATGTACCACTCCGCAGCTATACATTCACTGGAGTAAGATATGACCTTATGAAAACCACACTAAACACAGCAACATCTGCGAAAGCCACATGAGAGAACTGAGAGAATGTCCATTCATACTGACAGCAATGGGCACTATTTTCATCCACTACACAGTCGAGTTCCTTTTTTCCTGAAAATAAAAGGCCAATCATAAACGGAAAGTGGAAGGCTTTAAAAACCATGGTAATCATCAAGGCCTCGATTAGAAGTTTCGACTTCGCAAGCGCTCTCAAAGATTCTCTTCAGCGGACACATCTGTTACTCTACCTGTTAAATTCTCCTGCTTGGGCCGTAATCCATGCGGTGTGGAGGCTAAATGCTCCTCTCCATGGGGCGAAACTTGAACTGCCACCTCCACAGGGACGCAGGCTCGCCGCAGGCCTGCGGGTGGAGGCGACGGAGGCAGGTCTGAACATTTGTCCATGCATAGGCGTCCTTGACACTGCCTGCGTTTGTGCTCGATGAACACCAGGATGTCAGCCAAAGGAAACCTGGAGCGGCACTGACCACAGGTGAGGAGGTCCTGATCCCCTTTAGGGGTGGATGGTTCCGATCTGGGGTGGCTTTCCCCGTCCTCTGGGATATCTGCCGTCACAGGCTCGGCTACGGTAGGAGAGACGCAGAAAGGGAGGTGTGAGAGATGGCAGAATAACGTCCTGTAATATTCATAGTGAAATCTGATAAGGAGTTGATAAGTGCTAATTATATATGTACTGTAAGTGATAATTATATTCATTTCCATATGAATGGTGCTGAAATCTGCAGTAGTGGTGTTAGAGGTCTCATATATAGCTAGTATAGGTGTCAAAAATAAATGCTGATGTAGGCACAATGATATTCAAATTTGGGACGTTTTCTCAATGCTACAGTGCAACAGCATAGCATTTGCACCAGAAGACATTAATATCTATCCATTATTGAAATGCTGACACTTCTATCAGAGGAATACCGACAGTCAATGAAAGGCAGATGGAGAGAAGATGAGAAACCAAAGACAGAGAGAAAAACAGTGGTTGCCCACTAATGGTAAAGAGGAGGGGGTTGTTCACTTTAGTTGCATGACCCTGTTCATTATCCTGCCAATCTCACGTCTTAATGAACCCAACACCTCAGAGAATCAAAAAATAGATTCTAATTTGACTGCAAGATGATTGGAACCCATTTAGTTAAAGTGCTGGAATCCTCTGAACTGAGGTTAGCTATTGAGGGGAGTATGTGGGGTAGTTCCCAAAAGGACAGCCAGAACATATGAAAGAGCAATCAAAACCACATCGTGCGTCTGAATTGGGCTGAGGGAGATTGTTGCCATCGGTGGTAGGTTAACCCTAATTCTGTGTCAGGTCATGTGGGATAAAAGGTGGGGGCGACAATATATGAGTTTCAGACTTAAAAAACACGCTCCAATATTTTAATCGATCCTCTTTTACGGCTTTTAAGCCTCAGATCGGATCGTGTGTTGGACACACAGGTGTCATTCAAACCTGAAGCATCCGAAGAGTTTCTAAACAACACAACGCTTTTTAACACTTTTAAACCATTCTCCATCCTTTGAGAATATTTCATCTGATTTAATAAAAACATACATAATAAACGCAATGACTAAAAAGTGACACGGGTCAATAACTATTAAATTACTCAAAAGTTATGTAGCCTACCATTGAGTATTCAAGGTGTAAGGAAAGTATTTTAGTAGCTTTTTATAGCAGTGAAAAATATTTTTTAAAGATGTTTTAAAGTGTACCAAATCATAATGAATAAAACTATTATATAGGCCTATCTATGGCAAGTGTTTTAAACTAGATCTTTAGCAGATTTTGGACATCTTTTGTCATTGGCCCACATGTCCAAGTAATGTTTATATAAAAAACACTGTAATGTATATAGCACAGGAGATGTGTGGGTACACTAGAGAAGGCTGGGCTGAATAACATCAAGTTCAAGTTCACCTAGTTCTGTCTCATATTGACTGGACCTTCATTTGTTCATTTTCTGCCCCCTATCGGCAACTCGTCTCACAAGATGCCGTATCGGAGAACACGTTCCAACGCAAATGAAATACAGGTATAAAACTTAACTCTACTAGATCAAGGGTAAACTTCACTTTCATGTAAGTAATGTAAATTTTATCATTTGAAGTGGCCTTTGTGTTAAGGTTTTGACACGGAACACTTGAGGTGCTTTGATCGTCTCGCCGGTTTTTTTTTTTTTTTTTTTTTTTTTAAACAGGTTTGACATTATACATAAAACCAGGTTTGTATATCATACTAGCCTTCTTTCTCTCAATAAAAAACCCTCGTTATTTAGATTCACGTATCAATCTTGAAAAGAACCGACGGAGTAAGTTGAAGGGGGAAAAACACTTTCTGAAATGTAGCCTCTTGTTTAGTTTTTGTAAACAAACGTCAGATGGTAGCCTATCTGTAACACGTTTATAATAGGATACACGTCACAAATGTATTAATTACAACCTAAAATTGGTAAAAATAAAAATAGTTCGGGATTTTAAAAAATCCCAAGAGAAAATCCCAAGAGAATGTGAACTAAAAAGTGTTGTTGTTGTTGTATTAAAAACCTAACAAATTGCGTTTCATTTACTTATACATCCATGGGCTACGCACACACGCATAGGCTAATCAACCTTCACGCGTTATGAATCATAGCGAAGCGCAACTCAACATCAAAACGCGCTTCGTGCCATCTGAGACGCACCTTCATGAACTCCGTTTAAAACTGATCCAGGCTATATGAAATGTAGCTCTATAAGACAGAAAAAAAACTTACGCGAAAACTCCCGTTTGCTTAAGTGCTGGGGTTTGCCCTGCTTGCGGCGAGACATGTTGGACGCGGTCTCAGCTGGGTTCACATTGGGAAGCGCCAGAGTCTTCGGAGAGTCCAGAGCTAAAATCTTCCTCAGCGATGCATCGGGTATCCCACATGAACTAAAGAGAATAGTACAGAAGAGACGCGTGTAGTGGCAAGACGCTTGCGTTGGGCTTCATGGCTTCTCGGAGAAGAACACAAGACAGGAAAAGAAAAGTAAGCGAAGCCCCCTGAGCTGCTGCAAGTTCAAGTGCGGACGTGACGTGCCAGCGAACTTGACCGTCCAGAGGTAGATGATGGACATGGATCTGCTAAACACAGGCAAGAGGAGGAGGACGGCTGGGAGTGGGAGGGGGTGAGACTCGTAAAAACCAATGATGGGCTGCATGTGAACCATAGACCCCAACAGCCAATGGGCAGAGAGAGAGAGAGAGAGAGAGAGAGAGAGAGAGAGAGAGAGAGAGAGAGAGAGAGAGAGAGAGAGAGAGAGAGAGAGAGAGAGAGAGAGAGAGAGAGAGAGAGAGAGAGAGAGAGAATGTCTGAATGCAGGAACCAGCATTCATTAAAGGGGTCAAAATGACCCTTTCTGTATTTAGTGGTTTTCTTCAAATAAAAGACATCAAGTTTTATTTAATTTAATTTTTTATTAACAGTATAATGAAAGTATAATTACAAGTAATTTAATAATACATCACAGGTGTTTATTTGAGAACTTAAGCACATCTTAAAAAGTGTGCATCTTTCTGGTCTTTTTTGTTGTTGCACGTTTTGCTTTTAAGATAATTAGAACTGTACCATTCACTTTTAATTAATACTATGTTCAACGTTTAGATTAATAATCCTAAAAAAATGTAATCTATATTTCCGTGCTCTGGAACTCTTGGCATTATCTCAGTCAACGCCATCATGAGGTGAATTCCGTCTTAAAGGAGTTCCCACATAATGCTGTACACTTGTTGGCTGCTTTTTATTTAGGCTACTCTTCATTCCATAAGGGCCAGATGAAGTAATAAAATTACTTTTCATAAAAAAATCATCAGTTTAGAACAAAATATTGAAGCGAATAAATATAAAAATATTTTTTAAAAATCACAATGAATAAAATATTGATGATGAGAAAAGGCAATACTTCTAATTACAATTGTGATGCTTTTTTTTACATACAGTAAAAGACTGCTGGCTGGTCCCCACAATAGTGATCTCAGGTTTTACTATCCTTATGGGATATATTTTACTATCCTATTCCCATCACATTTACATTAAAAAAACAACAACCTCATCCTGTATGATTTATAAGCATTTTGAAAAGTGGGGACATGAGGAAATGTCTTCATAAGTCACCCTCTTCTGTAATATCTATGTCATACCCATGTACATTTGTGTCCTGATGTGTCACAAAAACAAACGCACACACACACACACACACACACACACACACACACACACACACACACACACACACACACACACACACACACACACACACACACACACACACACACACACACACACACACACACACACACACACACACACACACACACACACACACACACACACACACAGTTATAACTAATCCTAAATATACAGTAGGCTGTATTTTTGTTGACATGCTGTGGGAAAATCATCCTGACTGTCATGTACAATTTCGCCATCTAGTGTTCAGTGGTTGACCAAACAGTGGCCTATTACAGTTTTTTTTTTAGTCGCTAACAAGCGTTTGTCCAACCAGCTGTCACATTTTCAAAACTAGAAACACAATTAGCAAAAGATTTGGCCTTTTGTGGCCATACCACAAAAGTGGTAAGAGTTTTTCACACATTTCATGTCGTTTTCACACAATATGCAGTCAGTGAACACATTTCCACAATGCTTACATTTTCTTAACCTGTTAAAATCCAGGGCCATTTTTGGGATTTCCACCTGGATTTGGCCTACCCAAATTGAAAAGCTTCCCATACACACATACAGTGGTCTAGGTTCAAAATGTTGGTGTCATTTTAATACAACCCCCCCACCCCCACCCATTTCTCTCTTTTTTTTTTTTGTTATAAATTAAGTTTTGAAAGTGTGTAGGCTAACTCAGGCCCTTTTAGGACCCAGCAGACAGTTTGGGCTGTTTCCACTAAATTCCAGAAAATAGTGGGGGGGAAAGAAGTTTGTCTGTGTCATGTTGTATGCAAGATTTATTCAAATGGATCTGAAGGGAGGACCAAGATTTAACAGACAAGCTATACCTCCCAACAAAATGATGGATTATTAGCAAGGGGCCCGGGGAGAAGAGCAGGCCCAGTGAGACATGCAGTTAGAGGTGCAGGATCCAAGGGTGGACATAAGAAGAAGTTTTATCCCAGGTGCATAATACCCTTGGATAAAATCAGATGTGATGTTGGTAAAAACATGTGGCCTAACCCCGAAGATCGCAGAGGTCATTTTGCAATTACAAAATGTGCTTTTGAGAACAAAATGATCCATTTGGCCAATTGTGTTTTAGGTGTGAGTCTGTGTGAAGAGTTTAGAAAAATGATCTGAAGTATATGTAAGCGCTTGTTAGCGATTGACCTGGTAAAAAAAAACCTGTAATTTATTTTCTATATTATAACAGCCTTACAATAACCGTCATATTTAAAGCGTAAAAACACCAATAATCCTCTATTTTTATATAGATTAAGCAAAGCTTTTTGACAGGTCTTTCAGAGATAGTTGGATAGGTTTAGGACGATTTGCAATAGCCTATTAGGCCTAGGCCTATAGTATTTATATGATGTATGATTTTTTTTTAAAAACAAATAGTGTCTTTTTTATCCTTTTTATTTTTTGAATAAAAAAGTTGCTTATATGTCCAATCAGTTGTCACATTTTCAAAACTCTAAACACAATTAGCACAGCATCGGTCTTTGGTGGCCATACCATTCACACGTCATGTCGTTTTCACACAACATGCGGTGAGTGAACACATTTCCACAATGCTTACATTTTTTGTCTTAACAGACAAGCTACTTCCCAACAAAATTATGGACTGTTTTGTAGTATTTACGAATGTTACACAACATCCCACAATAGCAAAAACAATATTCCAAACCTTAGATACAGTATAAAAACATCTGCTTCTGCAATGATATCAGTTGAAAAACAATATATCAGCTGACCATAATCACCAAACAATTGAATAATTGATACACAACTGATTCCAGTCTGGCTTAGACTCAGTGACAAGTTTTTTTTTTTAAATTTTATTACTACATTGACACGTAAAAGGAGGACTTTGAGGAGTAATGTTTTTGAAAACAGAAACAGAAAAAGACAAACACTGTGATGTCTGGATGTGGAAGAGTAAGAGCAAGGGCCCCGGGGAGAAGAGCAGGCCCCGTGAGAGATGCAGTGAGAGGTGCAGGATCCAAAAGGTGGACATAAGAAGAAGTTTTATCCCAGGTGCATATAACCTTGGATACTTTCATTTTGAGTCAGATTTCCAATGTTTTGGTAAAATTAGTGTGTGCAGAGAAACATGCGTTCTATTTTGAGTATATATTTAACAAAATGTGCTTTTGAGAAGAAAATTATCCATTTGGCCAATTGTGTTTTGTAGGTGTGAGTGTGTGTTAAGAGTTTAGAAAACTTATCTGAAGTATAGGTAAGCGCTTGTTAGCGATTGAAAAAAACGAATTTTCTCATGTCTGACTATTGGCAAGCGCACACGCACAAGTAAGCACTGACCGCAAGGAGCGCTTGTCATCTTGTTCTTTCTTGACACCGCAGCGCCATCGTGCGTCAAGACGCGCAACTGCACCTCAGACTGGGATGGGCAGAGCAGCGCTTCTCCGCGCACAAGAGCAGACGGATGTCATTTATGGAATAAATATATGGGCAATTACTAGGTAAGTGTGGCGCTGTGTTTTATGTACTAATCCCGTTTATTATGAACATAACCGTTTTTAATTTTAAGAGCAAATATTTCGCTAGATGAAAAGGAGTAATTGGCTGTCATGAGCTCTGTAGAGCCGAGCGATCCGGCCTATTACGGACTAGAGGTCTCTAACGGCGTCTGATTACGTGATGAAAACAGTAGCACAGTTATTTCAACATAGGCCTATGCAATTGTCGATTTGTTGGTAAATATCTAGTGTAAATAAATGCACAACCATTCAAAAACCATGTATTAAATATGCGCTGGGTGTATAGGCTATAGTGAGCGACTGTCTCTTAGAATAAACATCAGATCTGTCATTACCGGTGCAGAACAAGGCCAATGCTTGAAGGCAGAGGCGGAGACTGATTCTCCGCACACACACACAAATTATGTAGCTACACACTCTCTCTTGATGAGGATGCATGTATGCATAAAAGGTGACATCCTATTTCAGCACAAACTCTAAAATCACACGCTACAATTACCTAAAATTCAGCTTACGGAGCATGTGATTCCTTATGACAATTAAGCTTCTTTTTATTGCATTATACGGAAATGGAACTTCTCCTATTGCAGCAACACAGAACTGGGCATATGGATTTAAGTGGCACGAAAATGTATTGTTAATTGGTTTTCTGATGCATCGTGTTCTTGACAGGATCCCTTGTATTCATTTTGTCTCTTGTGGATTGCTGGGTAATATCACTTTCACTGTCCCAGCCAGGGTTGGTCAAAATTCATCCAGCAGAAACTTCCTCAAAATTAAATCTTCCTCCACCCTGATCTACAAAAGTTAATTTATTACATATACTATAATGAAATTAATATATTCTAGTACTTCTTTTTTTTTTATTCTGTCATCCATTCAACATATCAGTAAGATGGCAATACACCATCATTGCACGTTTACCATACTTGTACTACTCCCAGGTACATAAAAACAAGGTGATGCAATTTTATGTTTTAGGCATACTGTTAGTGTTCTGAAAATTATTCTCAGGGTGGTATATGGTAATCTTTTTTATTATTATTTCCTTTTATATAAAATGTACACAGTTCTTACAAATGCGCAACAAATATGAAAATAAATATGCATATATAAAGAGTGTATGCAGTGGTCCAATTCCCAAAGGGATGGGGGATGGGGGGGGGGGCATTTGGTTTAGCTTTCATGATACAGACCTTACTAAGCACTTTTTTGTTGGTATAGGTCTAGTTCAGCATCACAAATTTTAGTTTAGTTCAAAGTCTTAAAGAAGAGACCCTAAATTCATCTAATTTCAAATCGTTCATTTTACAGGGAAAGAGGCCCATTGTTTAAGTTGTTAGAGGAGTCAGCTGCTTGTCTGGTGCTGAGCAATAAATTATCCAATTTCATTAGGAATGGAGGAATTTGCTTCCACAGGGTATATTTAGCCTCATGGACTGCATTTTAAATAACACAAACTTATATCATGGAAAGTATTGCTTATGTCAAGCTGCTTAGCGCCATTGTCGTAATATGGTTTTGAGAGAAGTCTCAGTTGCACTTCATTTTGCACTTTATGTTTGTGTGTCCATAGTGAATCATGTTTGTCATTTGCTATATAGTAGATAGTTCACCTAATTTAC
The DNA here is from genome assembly GCF_024679245.1 of Pseudorasbora parva. NCBI lineage: Eukaryota > Metazoa > Chordata > Actinopteri > Cypriniformes > Gobionidae > Pseudorasbora > Pseudorasbora parva. The sequence goes on along the minus strand of NC_090183.1, from coordinate 8,817,723 downwards.
CTAATACAAGTTGCATTGAGCTTGTCTAATTTTCCAGTCGATGTTTGCAACAGCTCTTCTCTGACCTTTCAACAGGATGACCTAAAGAGAGATCAGGAAGAAAAGAGGAGGCCTGGCTAAGTCAAGATGAGTTTGACATCCTGGTTCTTAGTGAGTTGTGGGGGAACAAGGCACCGCCTTCCCCGGGAAATGATCTTCGTGGGACGGGATGACTGTGAGCTTATGCTACAGGTAACTTGATCTCTGTTACTCATACACAAGAAAGAGAACATCATTGTCCTTTCAAGTGTACAGTCAGTTCCCCCTAGATCCATAACTTTACATATTCCCTCTAGATCCATAACAGTGCATATTGCTTGCCAGGCACATTACACAGCTTAGTGTGATTTAGTGTTTTCAAATGGAAAAGGCAGATTATTATCATGTCAATTATTGTGCCTTTCACCCGAACAGCTTGGGTGCCTTTTACCCCAAATGCTGTACTTTAACATATTCTTCCGTTATTGAAAAACTGTTGCTTTAATTAGCTTGAACAAAACTGGAAATCATTAACAAGACTTTTGCTTCAAAATATAGTCAATCATTTTATATATTCTCCTTTGCTACACAAATATACATTTTATATTAGATCAACTTAGCGCATGATCAACTTCTGCTGCCCGTGATCGTGTCAAGGATCAGCTAAATTTCCACATGCATCCAAAGTGGTTGTTAAAGGGTTACTTCAGCGATTAGCATATGGCTTTCTATCAGTAGAAACTCTGGAGTATATTCGAAAGATCGTACTCCCCCCTCTCATATCCCACTGAGACGAGAGATTTATGCATTTTATTTCTGGAAAAATTACTCTGGTGATGCAAATATCGTTGATTTGCGTCATCGGTAAAATGTTTGGCCAGACACTAAAGACTACAGCCAGCAGAGGGAGCTATTTCCGCATGTTTTCAACTCGCACATGGGGGATGGGGTCACACTCACAGCTCAGCTCGGCTCAGGCATTCATGGAAACGGCGCAGCCGGCGGAGTAAAGTGAGTTTTTTATCTTCTCAAGTTAATTCCTATGAAAGTTAATCTTCCAAAGGCAAGAACTGAAAACGCGCCAGACTGAACTACTGAGAACTACTGCCGCGAGCGCGGTCGCGTTCACCTCAGCTCTCATCACGAGAGCTCATTCAGCTCATCACGATGCGTGTAAAACTCCTGCTGTGTGTGTGCTGACACTTCCTCTGGTGGGAAAGTAAAAGTGGTTCAGTAGCGGTGGCTTTGGGAATGGCCTCACAGGGCAGCGAAGCATTCTGGGAATTGTAGTCTTTCATCCCCACGAGACAAAAATACATTTTCTGTCTTTTCTCAGTCGAGAAAACACCAAATTCAAAAATAATTTCACATTTCTACTACATTAATGACCCAGTTTAAACACAGATTCATCTTCCCAGCGCTGAAGTACCCCTTTAAGAAAAGTGCTGATTTGAATTTTTGTGCCATCTAGTCGTTTTAAAGAGAATAAATGAAAATGCGCCTTTTACCCTGGTGCGCCTTTAGCCTCGTTTTACACTACTGAAGAAAAGATATTGCATTTAAGAGTGGTCATATTTTGTACTCTATTTGTATGAAGTGTATCTTCACTTAGCACCCAACATCCACTAATCTACAGCATATTCTTTATTCCCATAATCCCTTCACTTCTCTTTATTCCAGTCTCGAAGTGTAGACAAACAACACGCCGTCATCAATTATGAAGAAGCTACAGATGAACATAAAGTTAAAGACCTGGGCAGCCTGAATGGGGTGAGAAATGTGCCAGTTTATAATAGATATTAATATTGTCCTCATGAAAAACATATGGTGACAGCTGATCTCCTTTCCTCTCCTGTAGACATTCGTTAATGATGTACGTATACAGGAACAGCAATATATTACTTTGAAAATGGATGACAAGCTACGGTTCGGCTATGATATCCTTTTAGCATGTAGTATGTACTAAGTAATGACAAATGGACCAAGTAAGCATTTGCATTTCTAAATATATTGTTTCCTCCTTAACCGATCTTACATACCAACCTTTTTACCGTAGTGCGTGGAGAGTTACATGTCCCAGAGGAAGCACTGAAGGTAATTTAAATGCAGTAATACACACAAAGGTCGATAAGATATTTTTTGAAAGAAAAGAATACTTATATTCAGCAAGAATGCATTATATTGATCAAATGTGACATTTGTAAGACAATTGAAATGTTACAAATATCTCTATTTCAAATAAATGCTTTTGAATGTTTTTTTTAATCAAAGAATCTGGGGGAAAAAATATGGCAATAGCTAAATGTTTTAGCAGCACTACTTTTGAGAATCATTGATAAAACATTGATGATAACAAAAAGAGGTTTCTTGAGCAATAAATCAGTATATTAGATTTATTTCTGAATGAACATGTGACACTGAAGACTTTAATACTTAAGTTGGTTGAAAATTCAGCTTTGCCATCATAGGAAAACTGTTATTTTAAATTGCATTTATATTTCATAATATTACACATTTGAATGCACTTTTGATCAAATAAATGCAGTCTTGGTGACAATAAGAGACTTTGGTAGCACTATATTTTACAGTTCGGTTCCCCATGCCATGTACTTACGATGTACTTATTACAATGACTGGGTAATAACTAGGTACTAACCATGAACCTACCTTTAAATCTAAAGTTAACCACTGTAGTTTACCTCATATTACCCAGCATTTTCTCAGGTCTTACTAGATGTTGCAAAGACTAGTCGAATAGTCAATCTTATTTTCTGCCATGACTTCAACTAGTTGCTGATCAAGGCCTATAGAGGGTGCAACAGGATAAGAGGTCTTTGAAGTCCATTCTTACTTTAAAATAAAAAAAAAGCATATTCCAACAGCGCTCCACAAGATATGGTTGATTATGGTTGATTACCTGATAATGCATAATGCACTGCTCCACTGAAACACACACAGATCTAACACATATTTCTTAGGAACTAAAACCCACAGCTCCACTATTAGTAGAGAGATGCTGTCAGATAGATTTAATACATATGTATTAATCCACAGAATAAGAGAAAAAAAGTTTTTTGTGCCTTTGTATGTCAGAATCAGAATGAACACGGTCTTCATTTGTATAGAAATCTGTCGTTGAAAACACCCTTTGAAACTAAATGCAGACGTTTTTGTTGCAAGTCACAGACTGACTGATGAAACCTCCAATGATTAGTCTACTATTAAAGCATGCATTTGATGTAAACAGAGAAACTCTACCTCTAACAGAAACTCTAATTTATCTACATTATATTCACATAGGCAGTTCATAGGGGACATGCACTATATTGCCAGTAGTATTGGGACACCCCTCCAAATCATTGAATTCAGGTGTTACAATCACTTCCATGGCCAAAGGTGTATAAATTCAAGCACCTAAGCATGCAGACTGCATCAACAAACATTTGTGAAAGAATGGGTCACCCCAGGAGCTCAGTGAATTCATGCATGGTACCGTGAATAGGTTGCCACCTGTACAATAAGTCAATTTGTGAAATTTCCTTACAACTAAATATTCCACGGTCAACTCAGCCATGAAATCTGAATTGCAGGATATAAACCTATAATTCTGAGGGAAAAAGACAGAATAACGAGTATATCTCACAATTCTGTTTATCCTTCTAAGATTTGAACAAACAAAAGTCAGAATTATGAGATTAGCTTTTTTTCTTCTTTCATTCCATGGCTTCCGCATATTGCAACTGCATAACTGTAATTTTCTGCAACCAGGTAGGCTCTGCCCTCAAAAAATGTCATCACTGTTTGCAGTGAGAAATCCGACTAGTAGACGTTGATGTGACTTTAATCACATAGATGTCCACTTAAAAAAATTTGGTCATTTAACACCCTAGTAAGTACATTGTAAGTACACGTACTGTAAAATAAAGTGCAATCGAGACGTCTTTCAAAAATATTAAAGAATCTTACTGACCCTAAACTTTGAATGGCAGGTAATCAGTAGCTCAATATCAATCAGTACATCAATATCAGTCAGACTTGTAGGACTACATATTTATTATTCTGTCATGACTTCCTTACAATCACCTTCATGGACAGCACGAAAAGTTCACCAGTCAGCTTCAGCTAAGCAAGAAGCCTTCACCATCAGGGGAAACCACTAAAAGTCCAGAGGTCAAAGGGGCAGAGGGTGGAAAAGATGCTGAGGTTAAACCTTCAGAACCAGCATCAAAGGCAGACGAGAAGTTGTCAGGTGAGTAAAAGATGGGTGGTTTGTGAATTTACAAAAGTTACATGTTGCTTACCAAACTCAAATTAACTCAAACTTTCAGCAGGAGACATAGCTGTGCTCCACAGAGGAACCCCTCTTTATGGACAGCCATCTTGGTGGGGTGACGGGGACGCAGATGATGAAAATTCTTTGAAGCATGATGCAAAGACCTCTGAACAAAAACAAGCAAGATGTGAAGCAGGTAAGATTCATTGTTGTCATGTTCAATTAGCTGATTTCATGAATGCTATTTGCTCATGTTATGTGTTCATGCAGGCCGTAAGGACACGGAAACAAAGCAGCAGGTGGAGCCAGGAATCACAACGCAGAATTTCGGGACCCAGGAACCAAGCTACTTTGAGATCCCCAGTAAGGAAACTCATCCAGTTGGGGGTGACACAGGAGAAAGCCTCCCTACTAGCTTAGAGGCAGTTGCATCAGCTTCCACAATCCCTGCGTCGGATGGCGGAGCACTTGGGCATGCCTCCTTCACTATTGAGTTTGACACATTGGGTTCAGGAAAGGGCAAAGAGCGAGCCTCAAAGGGTGCCCCAGACCATCGACAGTGGCCGAAAAGAGGGGCAGGGGAGGAGCTGTGTGCCTTGCAGGCTGCCATGGTGGCAGCAGAGGTGAAGGTGGCAGACTGGCTGGCACAGAATGAGCTGCCACTGACCCGCTCTGAATCTGTTGCTGAGGATGATGGAGACAGTGTGAAGAGTGATGTGCCGGTTCAGCTGAAGAGCCTTAGAGGTAAGGTGAAGGAGTTACTGATGGTTCTATTTGTGTAATGCTGCTCAAAGAGACACATATAAGGGCCAAAGATATATACTGCAAGTGTCCATGAAAAAAAGAAATATACAGTAGTTTAAAACACTCGTAAACACTATAATATTAGGACAGTTGTATCAATATATTGTTATTTACTAAATGCACAAATATTTTTTATTCATTTTAATTCAAAAATTAAAAACTTTTTAGTTATTCATTAATGTATGCAAGCAGTTTTTATCTAAAAAAAATAGATGCAGACAAATGTCTTTGACCCATAAATGACGAAATAAATGCCTCCTGGATGCCCTTGGCTGCGGTCAAGTGAATGGTCATGTGTTTTTTTCACTGTCCTTCTTCATGTTTCGCCCCCTCTTTTTCAGGCAGTAAACACGAAGATGGCACACAGAGTGACTCAGAGAATGCACTGGGAGAGCAGCTCAGTAGCCGGAGGGCATTCCTGCAGGATCGTTACAGAGGAAGGCAGGGCGTGCAGAAGACAGAAGGCCTTTTTTATGGGAGGGAAGATCTCTTCCAGCACAAACCATCATCTATAGCTAAAAAGATGGCACCACTAGGAGGTGAAGTTGGCAAAAAAACTAACCGTTCTTCCCCACAGAAAGCCAAAGTACAGAGAGAGCAAAGCACCGGGTCTCAAGAGACTCCAAGTAGGGGACATATAGATGACCAAAGCGACAGAGGGACCTATACCATTGAACTGGAAAATGGCAATGCTGAGGAGGAAGAGGCCAGGCGTATGATTGATAAGGTAGATCTGCAGAAGCATAGAAGTGATGTTTTCTTGTATGGCTGAAGATGTCAAAACCAATCGCTACAGCTGTCAGTTACTGATATGCAATGATGTTGAGAATGGGTTATTTTTTAGGTGTTTGGGGTGGAGGACAACCAAGCCCTGACTAAACTGCGCTTTCCAAAACACCAGAAAGATAGAGGAACTATCTGTCCAAGATCTGGATCCATGGAAACCAGGCAAACTGGTTATGTAGGTGCAGAGGTACATCAGTAATATTTGCCACACTTTTTCTAAACACATTTCAGTATCCTTGAAGATATTCAGTAAAGAACACTGATATCAGTTACAAAAGACAAATATATAGATTACTTAGAACCACAAAGATACTTTTTTCAAAGTTTTCCCAATCATTTGTTTTTCAGACTGAAAAAAGCTAAATATACTGTTCATGTTCCTCTTTAAAAGGTGCTACCAGATGACTTGGTTGTAGTAGGTGGTCCAAGGTGGGTCTCACAGTGGGCAAGCCTAGCTGCAAGTCATATACGGACCGATCCTGAGGGATCTGGGGCTGAGCCCACCATGTTTCCCAGAGAAGAAAAAGGTTCAAGGGCATCAAACATCTCTAAGAAACTCTCTGGTTTTGTATGACAATATTTTTGACATATTTTCTTGTTTCAACAGCTGATATCAATGTGTCTGAACGTAAGAGAAGGACCCTCCCGCATCTCCCCTCTGAAGAATCTGCTATGGATCCACCGGCTCCTGAGGGCACACGGAGCGAATTCAGGCGACCAGCCCCTTTATCCGAGAAACAGGATCTTGAACTTCAGGAGAAAGTAGATCAGCTCAATAGAATCTCTAAAACTGGACAAAGAGTTTCAGGAATGGCCTCAGCTATCATGGATGTAGATCGGACCAAAGTAAACAAACCAACTCAGCCTAGAATCCAGAACAAACTTGGGCAACAGGGATCTAGACAGATCGAAAAGAAACAAGAAGATGGGAGACGGAAAAAAGGTGATGAGGAACGAGAGAAGACAGGGAAGCCACTACTGAGGCAAGAGAGCTTTACAGTAGAACGGCCGAGTGCTAATGTTCCCCTTGAGCTCATACCTTGCATTGATGGGCCTGGTGCCTCAAACCAGCACAGGGAAATGGCTGTCATCAATGAGGGAATTGATGCTGCCACCATGCTAAAAGACTCAGAGGCTGTGGCTTCTTTTCTGGAAACCACTTTATCAGACCTTGCAGATCCACCAAGCTACTCCCTGGAGGGGTCTGTCTCTCCTGAATCTGACATTGATACGACAAGCACAGTCAGCCAGGCTGGGGGTGAAGGAGGGCGTAAAACAGCCCACAGGAAACGTTCAGCTGGAGGTCCAGGCCGTGAAGCAGCCAATAAGAACACCAACACTACAGAAAGGAAAGGCAAATCTCAGCCCTCTGGCTCAGCTGGCTCCAGGGCTTGGACATCACTTGACCTGACAGATGATGACTTGAGCTCTTCGCTTGCCCAGGACGCTACTTTGGTAAAACGACCTCAGGGCCGGGGTCAAAATATCAGCTCTAAGGTAGAGTCAGCAAGTGGCAAGACCAAAGGAGCAAAGACGACTGTAGCTCCTGCACCAGCAACCTCTAAACCAACTACCCTTCCCCGGCCTAGACCCACACGGTCTTCCCTTTTGCGCCGTGCACGACTGGGCGAAGCTTCTGACACTGACCTTGCTGATGTCGATCGTATGTCTGTTGCTTCAGAGGCCTCTACCGCGAGTTCTGCATCAAGACCTTCGGCTGGACGCAGGACCCTCTCCCGGATTGAAGCACTTGCTCAGCCACGAAGGCAGAGAGTGTGCTCTCCTTCAGCTCGAAGTGACTCAGAGGCTACATCCGGCAAGATTAGGGGCTTCGTCCCACGCCCTGCCCCAGAGAGTGCTCTCCGGCTCGGTCTCCGCTGTACAACAGCCTCATCCTCCGTAGCTGTCCCCCGAGCGAGAGCTAATAGTGCTTCCAAACTGCCTGATAAGTGTCCTGGTGCTCCCTATGTTCAAAGTACACCGGCAGGTCAGAACTTTGGCGAATATACACTGGAAAGAATAATTGGCTGAAAATGTTCCAACTAAAACACTCTTCTTCTTTTACATGTCTTCCTTATAGGTAGTGGAAGGTGGCGCCGTGTACCTATCGAATATGCTTCAACCTCAGAGGATGAGTATGGCTCCAACCGTCACCCCACTCAGCACCCTCGTCCGCGTCCAATGGCTCCACGGGTCACCCAGTTAGGGGGTTCAGCCCCTGCAACACCCAGCCCTGGAGGCATCTCCATGCTACGACATCAGTCTAGCAGAGAACAGGATGACTATATGAGAGACTGGTCTGCCCACAGTGAGGAGATTGCCAGGTAATAGCAGCCAGAGTTGGGCAAGCTACTCAAACATTTTAGCGAACTAAACTACACAAATTTTCTAAGCCAAGATGAGCATTGCAAGTCCTTTCTCGATCCTCTCGATTGCCACAAATACTTATTCATCTTTAGTGATGCTACTGCCCATCACTACTTATGCCTTAAAAAGCCTTACCAGCTACCTTTGTATTATAAGTCAAATGTACTTTTACTTTTACAAATCATACTTTGTATTTTTTTGATTGTTCCAGAATCAGTCAAGACCTGGCTAAAGATCTGGCCATGTTAGCACGTGAGATCCATGACGTTGCTGGCGAGATTGACTCTGTTAGTCCTTCCTCCGCTCCCTCAGCTTCAGTGAGAAGACAACTGCATCATTACCAGAGCCATAGGCATCTTCTACATTTATATGGGCCATTTATTTCTTTGGTGCCCGTAGAGATTTATATCAATACATCTCAAAAAGTTTGTTAAGGACTTTGGTTTTGCATACTGTGCATTATTCACAGAATTAATTCAGTAGATAATTAAATGTGTGCTGCCATATTGATCGTTTAAGAGATCATGATTCAAAGCTGTTATTGTGAGAATATGCATGTGTATGGGTATGCTTTCCCAGTTGTGCTTTAAAGCAATAACACTACATTGTTAGATATATTTGGGAAGATTTTCAATATAGAAAATAATATTTCTGCATTGTGTAATCATTGATGCAAGCAATTATCTTTCTACCGCTCTCAGGTTGAGGATCGTGTGTTTGAGGACGTTCTAGGCAGTGCTCCAGAGATCAGTGGCAGAGGTGTTGAACTAAGACCTCGCGGTGCTGTCGGCAGTCAAGATCCCCGCGCCATCCGCCGTAGGACCTGGAGCAGAGATGAGGTGTGATTTATTACTACAATTTCCAATTTATATTATTACTTATGTTCCACAAGAGGGCACTTAAGTTATTATTAATCTTTTTTTAGTTATTTTGTTCATAACAGAAAGTATCTTGACACGAATCCATCTTTTTCCTTACTGTGACAGCATATGCTTATTCTGCATTCACAGGGTGTGCTGGATAGTTTGCTGTTGGCATCAGTCTCTCAGCTCTCAGCAAAAATCAAACAGGCCATGGAAAAGACAGCCAACAAAATCAGGTGCACTAGTCTACTCAAAAAAAGTGCATAGCTTTAGTTTTTATAAAGGCATTTTAATTTAGTAACATTAATTATTTAAAATAATTATTTCAAATATATATATTTAATTCTTTACATTTTATGGCATGTTTGTTAAAATTGTCTTCAGGAAATATTTGTGATCCTTGTGCATATGTGACCATGGGTTTAATATTTTTTTATTATGTAAAAACATTCATAGTTTTTTAAAGGTCTTTTGGAAGGCCATATTTTGAATTATTACTGTTCATGCAGGATTTTATTCAAAGACAAGGACCGAAAGTGGGAGGAGATTGAAAGCAAACTGCATGCAGAGAATGAGGTGCCTCTCCTCAAGACCTCTAATCAGGTGAGAGGGAGAAATTTTTGAACAATGGTCAGAAAACTGACAAGGTCAAATAATAATTATAACATTATTAGTCAGTAATGTATGCAGTCCGTAACTTATTTTTGGTTAAAATGATCCAAAATCAATTTTTGAGCAAATCGATACTGAGTATAATTATATATATTTACAGGTCCTTCTCAAAAAATTAGCATATTGTGATAAAGTTCATTATTTTCCATAATGTAATGATAAAAATTAAACTTTCATATATTTTAGATTCATTGCACACCAAATGAAATATTTCAGGTCTTTTATTGTTTTAAAACTGATGATTTTGGCATACAGCTCATGAAAACCCAAAATTCCTATCTTTCATATATAAAATATATATAGGGCTATCAAACGATTAATTGCATCCAAGCTTGCTCTGGTTTGTTTTGTTTTAACGGTTATTCATCCAGTGACGGTGAAGTAGTTTTGGTAGATTTCAGCATCCATACATCACATGCGCCTCAGCTGAAGATCTCTCAGTTTAATTAGACTGAGCTTTTGACTCATAGTTTGTCACCGCTCACTGGCGTTCCACCTCTGCTCAGTGACAGGGCTGTAAATCTAACTCTGTAATGCAGGCTGGCCTGAACTGAACTCTTGAAACTTCTGAAATGAAGAAGCTGTCAAGCAGTGGAGGAGCACAAACGACCGAGTGCTGCCAGAAAATAAAACTCTCTCTTAGTTTACACTGCTATAATATTTACATAATGTGTTTACCACAAGTCACAACCACCATATCGGTGTTATAAATCTGAAATGAACAGCTACACAATCATAACAGTTTACATAAAGGATAATAATTCTGTTTAGTTTGCTGTAAATGTTTGATTATATCTAAGACATGGCAGCTTATGATGATTTTATATTTCATCTTTTTTTATTATTTGATCATCTTCAGGAGATTTCCTCCATACTCCAGAATCTGAAAAGAGTGGAACGGCAGTTGCTAGGTAAGCAGGACTGAGGTTCTTGTCTTCTTTCCATACTTTTAATATCTGCCTTGCAATATCCTCCTGAGGTTTTTGGTATTTAGTGATATTTTAATATATACAGTATGTGTTTTTGTACAGGACGTAAATTTGAGTACTAATATGTACTACTTATAAATCTGGTAGTGTGTAATCCTCAGCTTTTTAGTGTGTAATGCCCAGTTTTTCTCTGAAACCATTTATAAAATGTACTGCAAGTGTGAGTGTTTTCAAATCTGTTCAGTTTTTCTAGCATTCAAAGCAGCTTTATTAAGCATCATTACCTACGTTTTTGATTCTGATAAGCGATAAGTAGAGACGAGCTGGCCGTTGCCATCTTGCTTAGGAGAGCAATAACTAATGGACAGTGGATAAATGACTATCCACCTGTCACTCAAATTAACCACACCCTTAATTATGTTATTTTATCATACCCCCTCACAGATGTCATGAAGGGCAAAATTAGCCGTGTAGACCAAAACCACATTTTGTACCAGGCTGTAAATATGTTTTTTTTCTGCTGTAAATTTGGGGCTCAATGAGATTCTGCTCCCATTTGGAGCCAGTCGATGAATTGCAGTTTAAATTCCTTCCGTATCGGCTTCAAGAGGTTGCCGCTTGTGTTTAACACTAGACCTATGTTGTGCGAATCGGGCCAGTGGGCGGGGCTAAACAGGCAGTGCTGAAATAAGCGTTGTTCTTATTCTGTTGAAGCTTTTCTTTGTCTAACAAGGAAATTTTTGACTGCGAAACCTACAGGATATTCTTATATCACAATTAACTTTTATATATCAAAGGCTGAATGAAAAGTTGATTTCTCAATTCATGACCCCTTTAATATTTAATTCATTTATTTGATTACAAAAACCATAAAAACTTTGATTTGCTGAATCGCTGCTCAAGAAACATTTCTTATCATTGTCAAGACATCTAGACAAGGGAGGAAAGACAGAATCTTTAGGTTTTGGGCAATTTTTTTTTCTTCTATGTTTTTTTCCTCTATCATTTTTTTTCGTCTGTATTTTTGTATTCACAGTAGTGTGAATAATAGTTTCAAACCTGCTTCCTGATAAAAAAAAAAACCTCCTGCAAAACTGATCTTCTTTCTTTAACATTTTCCTGATTGAGTCAGTCTTACATAAAGACCAGTGATATGTATTTGTCATAGCTAACCCCCCAGAGGTGGTAACTATACAGAAATTATTCAAAAATACAATGGTTCTTAAAGGATTAGTTCACCCAAAAATGAAATTGATGGAATTAGTGACTCTCCCTAATGTCGTTCCACACCCGTAAGACCTCTGTTCATCTTCAGAACACTGTTTAAGATATTTTATATTTATTCCGAGAGCGTATCCAACTGTATGCAAACTATACTGTCCATATCCAGAAAGGTAATAAAAACATCATCAAAGTAGTCCATATGTGACATCAGTTTGTTCATTAGAATCTCTTGAAGCATTGAAAATACATTTTGGTCCAAAAATAACAAAAACAATGACTTTATTCAGCGTCTTCTCTTCCTTTTTAAAGTTCAATCCTAAAATAAAGATTCAAACGGTAATGAATCAGTGAATCGATCAATGATTCGCATCGCCAGTGTCACAGTTTGGCATGCGATCTGAATCATGAATCAATACACTGATTCATAACCGTTTGAATCTTTATTTGAGGATTGAACACAAACGCGGAAGAGAAGATAATGCTGAATAAAGTCGTAGTTTTTGTTATTTTTGGACAAAAATGTATTTTCGATGCTTCAAGAGATTCTAATTAACAAACTGATGTCACATATGGACTACTTTGATGATGTTTTTATTCCCTTTCTGGACATGGACAGTAAAGTGTGCATACACTTAGATACGCTGTCAGACTAAATATAAAATATATTTAACGGTGTTCGGAAGATGAACGGAGGTCTTACGGGTGTGGAACGACATTAGGGAGAGTCACTAATGACATACATTTCAATTTTGGAGGAACTAACCCTTTAAGATGTGTGATGTTTTTACACTTCAGTTTAAGAGAAATGTAATAAAAAACATATTCTATAAGATCCAAGGATTAATTGTTTGTTTGTTATTTGACTGAATGATTTATTGTTTTTAGTTGCTTTGGCAAATTACTAACTATCACAATAACTCAATAAATGTATTTTTCTTGAACTTTAAATCACTAGTGATTGATATCATGGTGGACCCTGATGGCACGTTGGATGCTCTGAGCAGTCTGGGTCTGACCAGTCCACTTATGGCTGAGAACAGAGTCAGTCCTGGCTCACAAGGTCCAGCTGGCAACCAGGCTGCGGAAGTCTCAGCCAGTTCGCCCGCACTGCCCTCTGCCTATTCAGAGGTCGCAGAACGAGATCTCGGCCTGCAGGAGAGGAGCAAAGAGCAGAACACTGCCAATCAAAACTGAATTACTCCGAACTGTTTACATAGAGATCCTGCACTGGTTTACAAAGGCCAGGCCATCGGGACTTTTATGTGAATAATGTGAGGTATGCTGTAAAACTTCCTATATGGCTCTGCATTTAAAAGTTTGCTTCATGAATTCTATATATCCACAAACGTATTTTCAATAATTAAAGAAAATATTTTGAAATATCAATTACACTCTGTAGTCAGAATTACTGTACACAAATATTAAAGTGCCCCTATCATGCTATTTCAAAAGTTATTTTGTTTTGAGGCTTCATTCAATGCTTTACATGCATCCAAGGTCAAAAAACATTTTCTCATGAATACACATTACAGCATCCCCTGTTTTGTCACTGAGTCTGAAACATTTTAAGCAAGGATTCAGTACGTCTACATTAATCCGAATACATTTGAAGCGGCATTTGCATTTCAAAACACTCCCTGTCCACACAAGCGATTTTAAGCCTTTTCCAAAAGCTGCTCATTCACATCGAAACATCTGAAAATGCTCTGCGCATGCGTTAAATTTTTTAAAAGTACAGAGAGAACAGACATAATAAAAGTTCTCCCGCTATTCTTATGGCACGATCATTTTATTTGCAAAATATCCCACAGCTTGCGTCCAGGTTGCACTTTAATATCTCATTGTCATCATGTTCTGCCGCAGGACAGCAAATGCAAGTCAATTTTCAGTCATCTTTGCAGGAATGCAACATGAAGTTTGTGCAAAGGAAACATTTTTCTTTAGCAACACTGTGGGCCCTATCATAATCCCGGCGCAATGACATGCCAGGCGCGACGCGAGTGTTTTTGCTAGTTTCAGCCCTACGCAGTTATCATTTTCACGTCCAGCGTCACATTGTTTAAATAGCAAATGTACACGCGCCCATCTGTTCCCCCATGGGCGTGCTCGTCTGAAAACGAGCCGTGTTCAGGTGCATTGTCCACGTGTTGCTATTTTGAGCATAGACAGTAAAAGAAATGGACACAGCGACCCCATAGACTTCAACGGCGAAAAGTCAATTAGCAGCACTCACTTCCTGATGGCTGAGCGAACTGCGCAGGCTCAGACGGAGCTTGACGATGTAGATGTGACGTGAGCAACCTGTCTGACAGTTCTAAGTCTTCTAGTAGTTGTGGAAAGTGAAATCTGAATCACGTTGTTTAAATGTTTTCTCCCGTTGCTTTTGGCTCACTATCGGCTTCTCCCCATTCTTCTCCCTTGACTTTATCAGACTTTATGTCTCCACTTGTGCCTCATAGACAGTAAAAGACTGCCTGCGAGCGTCTCCTCTTGTATATACGGTAATTTCTCAACTGTGTGACAGAGTCGCGTTGGTTATGACGCAATCGTTAGCCTATTTTTACAAAAACAGCTTCTACGGAGCGATAGTGTAAGATACAAGGTAACGGAGCCTTTTATACATTGTCGTGTTTCTTTAGAAATGAATAATGGACAAATGGAGTCTTTAAACGCCTCAGATGTAAAGTTATTCACTGTTAAAGTGACGCAAAAATGAATGGGAGTCAATGGGATGCTAACAGCAGGTGATGGCTATGGGTGGAACGCTTTCCGAGTGCTAGATTACCCCCTTGATTTTGAGGCAACTGAAAACGACTGTGCCATTCACCAACAAAAACTTGGTCTAAATGAAATAGAATTATAATATTTTTGTGTCGTTTAAAGGCCGCGTTAGTAAAATGTGCCTATAGGCGAATGCACAATGAGTAAACACTTGCTCAGATCATTAAAATAGGGCCCTATGAAATTATATAACCGGCACAACAATGTTTTTATTAGTGTGGACAAGGCCTTGTCCTTTCTGACAGACTATTTTTTCTCTGATTGGTCAGACAGCTTAGTCTGTTGTGATTGGTCTACCGCGTCAAAAAAAACCCCAAAAAAACCCTGTTGCCATATTTGAATTTCAGCTCCGCTGGTTTTGTCAACACTCAGTAGTGATACGAACAGAATTGATTCTTTCTTTTAGGAGACAATAACAATTTGATATTGTAAACTCAGCAGACCTTTTACATTCACAAACAGCTATATTACACGTTGAGTGAAAGGTCAAAAACCAGAAAAGGCATATTAGGGGCACTTTAATTATATTGTCAATGTTTGTCTTTATAATCGGCAGTACTGTAGATGTGAACAGGAAAACACTGAGCACATGACTTTTGAACAGGAAGTGAAATGTGAAAGACATAAGATGTGATTTATGCAAAACTGACTTCATGCTGTGTATTGTCACGTGTTTAGCCAAACTCCTTAAACACAGGGTACAAAATGAACACTTTCCGAGCCCAATTTGCCCAGTTGGCCTGTATTTTGATTAATACGTGATTCAAATCAAATTGTGTACTGAAGGAAACATATGTCTGACAACTTTTATCTCTGTAGAGAATTTTCCATCATAAGTTTATCTATAGGAGGATGCAAAGGCTTTTTTCCTTCTTTTTGTCTCATAACGTAATATGGAATATTTATCACATTAAGTTACCAAAATTAATATGATGAGCAAAATGACACAATAACCTGAGATGTTTTTCACAAATATGCAATGACGAATATATGTATGAATACTATATCATTTAAAAGTTTGGGGTAGGTGAGATCTCTTATGCTCCCTTTTTCATTAAATTGATCAAAATACAGTACAAAACTCAAATATTGTGAAATGTTATAACAATTTAAAATAACTTTTCTATTTTAATAAAATGTAATCATTGCTGAATAAAAGTATTCATTTCTGACCCCAAACTTTTGAGCAGTGTATAGTGTATATTTGAATGAAAAATAATGTAAGTTGTTTTTTGGCTGGTAATATTAAATTTGACTTTTTATTTTTTATTTTGTCATAGGTAGGTGTGATCAAAATGTTATTTTGGACCCTGTTTACATTAAGAGTAGGGAGCCAAAAATCTAATTTGACATATTTTAGTCAAAATATTTAAAGCCAGTCTCTGCCAAATATGAAATGTGCCTAATCAAATCTTTAGACACTGGGGTTGACTAACTGAAAATGATCATCTGAAAAGACAACATCGCAGTAGTTTAGCTGCAGTGAATTTGTTATTTATGAGAAATCTGTTATGTCAAGACAAAGCTAAACTGTGTATTACACTGGCCTTTTTTTAATGTTTATTCTTTTCCTCTTGGAAATAACCCATTCTAATATGTGAAGTCTAAAAATCAAGCACTTTTTTGTTTGACCCAGTCCTTCAGTTTGATCTGTAGCACTTTGACCATCTTTTGTAAATGTATTGTAAAACATTCCTCTGCAAGTACCTTGCATTACCTAAGATTATAATGTTACTGTGGTCCTGTACTTCTATAAAGGTTGCAATGTTCCAACAATACCCTTTTCATATATGGTAATATGTACTAACCAGTTAGGAATATTCAAGTTGTCTCTGCCATGTGATAGCCAATAGGAGGGCCAGGATTTACCCAAATGTTTATCAAGCTTGTTACGTCACAAAGTGCCCATTATCAAGATCATTATCTGATGACATAGACATTAGGCATCAAGTTGTTTTGCACACGCCAATGTATCAACCTGTTCAAATGAGTGCTGTGAACTGGGTTCTTTTGACAGATTGAAAAATGGCTTGTTTTTTGTAAATTGTCTTTGCAGGCCAGGTTAGGTAGGTAGCATGGTCAAATTTCTCTCCTCTTTATCTTCCGTCTGCCTCATACCAGTGGTGTTTACAAATGAATGTAAAACTAATACTGATTTAATAAAGAACTTTCATATCCCTGGACGCTTGAGATCATAATCAGTTTATCATGTATGTAATAAATCATGCACACTCACACTGATATTTGTTTATTACATGGGACTGACATTTTGAGATCACTAGCTGAATACTATACACTGCTATTACAGTTTCACATAATTTAATCTTGGCCGACTACGATGAATTTGGGGACTGAAAATGTTTCTTTCTCTGTGATTCTGCTAATCCATGACTGTGTCTATAGTATAAAAACAACGTATTGTTTAAATGTTTACACACCCCTTGCAGAAAATGTGAATAATTTAAATAAGAGATATCATACAAAATGCATGTTATTTTTTATTTATTACTGTCCGGAATAAGATATACTTTACATAGAAGTTATTTACATATAGTCCACAAGACAAAAAAAAAAAAAAAAAAAAAAAAAAAAAAAGTTTATGTATGCTTGATACTGAGTGTCATTCCTCATTCAACATTTTGTTTATAAACATGCTATATATATATATATATAAGGAAATGTATTTAAGATTGTGGCCAAAACTGGTACTGCAATCACTTTCAAATGACTGTAGAGCGGTGTATCCCCTCTCCCCCTCCCCCCTGACTCGAGGTTGCCAGATAGTCTGCAGGATCCAGCAGGAACGTTTGTAGCTGCAGCTGTGGTAACTAGAGCAGATCTGGCAACCCGGATGCCGAAACGACTCTGTGATTGGTAGATAGGTGGAGGGCGGAGCTACAGGCCAAAACACAACATGTCAACATCACATCAGTCGAGGGCTGCAACAACAACTTTTAAATGACAATATCCGGCATGGCCGGACTACTGCTGTCAGTGATATAAGTATTTGAAATTAACATGATTTCTTAACATATCAGGGCCATTTTATGATTAATTGAAATACATTTCTTACATACAGTTCATTTAAGAAATATTTGCATGCACATACTGTATATATTTATAATGTTGTTCTTTGTGGAACAAAACCTATAACTGCGCCTTCCTTTAAAGGTACACAATTGGTCCTTATTATACCATTTTTCCCCCTCTACCTAGAGCAGGCAAATTAGTGAGCCGCTGTTCTGCAGAGTTTGGCTCCAACCCTGAAAGACATCTATAGAAGCTCTTATTGAGAATTAACAGAGGTTTAGATGTTGATGTTATACTGAAAATGTTTGGTCACCATTATGGTTATCAGTGTTTCCTTAAGATGAGCAATTTGACTCTTAGCTTTTTATTTGAGTTTTTGTTACAGTGTTAACAAAACACAATCTGTTCAAATCAAAAGAGCCATAAACAAAAATTGACATCAAGAAAAATGTTTGACTTAAATCATCACTGACAAAAAACAAAACAAAAAAAAATAGCTAATATTTACAAAACAATATTTTCTTGCCACAGAACAGACATTCTGCATTTTGATTTTTAAATACATTCAAGGGGGGGGGGGGGGGGAGTTTAGACGCACATATATCAAGAATCAGCATATGAATCTCAACAATGGTGACATATTTAATACTGCAATGCATGCCATTCGTTTTATACTGTGCTGGCTTAGTAGGGTTGGAGTTAAACTCTGCAGGACATCAGCTCTCTAGGAACGAACTACCCCTGACTAAGAGATATACAAATGTGGTACCACCCCAGTGATTGCCACTTGTACCTTAAAAGGTACAATTTTACAATTTTACACTCTTTTTTTGAATATATATACATGCATGTGTGTGTATTTATATATGCATAATAATTATACACGGTACACACAAATATATTATGTAAACAAGCTTTTATTCTATATGCGATCAATCAGGATTAATCAGTTTGACAGCAATATAACTTTTTTAGGTTTCGTAATGCATTAGGAAGGTTAAAATAGTTCCGGATCGGCTTTATATTTTTTCGCATTTATTATTCTGTTTTTCTTATAACTGTCATATTAAGGATATAGAATAGAATTGCAAATATTCATGTTGACATGAACAACTAATTATGTATTTCTCTGTGAATTAGCCAATGATCTTATCTTTATAGTTAAAAAACGACATAATGTGTGAATAAGAGAAGTGTCCACAAATAAAGCTGCTTGCCCTCTTTATCCCTAGTCTAACCTTTTAAACACACACACGCACGCGCGCGCGCGCACACACGCACACACACACCTACCTCATGCTCTATTAAATCAAATGAAGTTTCACGAGTTCACACTTACATATAATTATATAGAGTAATATAAATGCGTATTTGGCGTGCTGTCCGGGGGGAGGGATTCGAGCTCGAACTTGGCCCGAACCCAGAGTACCCCCCCCCCTTCGTGTAAGTGGTTAGAACTAAAAGAGCAAAATGTGGAGAAGGGGTGGAGGAGGGATGCTGATAAACTTTCAACAGAATGGAGGTAAGACTGCAGTGTATATATATGCACCTCTCGTTGATTAGCTGAGTGCTATCCACCTGTGTCAATTATCTGAAAGCCCTCCTCCCGAATCTTTGTTAATTAACATCGTTTAAAATCCCATGAGGCTTTAGTTCAGGCAATGAAGTTCTGACATATAGCACTCCTTAATCCTCATTTTTGTTCTATACTAGCCCTGCATTAAGCAGCAAGTTGCTGGAGGTTTGACTAATCTCACAGTGAAGTATAACCCTTTTGGAGCCTTATTTTATATAAAAAGAGGAGAATTTGTGTGGAAACCGACTGCAGGGTATTTTTTGTTTTTTTATGATTGTTACATAACAGCTTTTCCGCAGTGTTTGATAATCATGACCAATCAGACAAATAGACACGTCTTCCCAGAGGGTTTTGGTTTCACGAGGGACAGCTCATTTACATATTCTGTACATGTGGTCGATGGGCAGTTATTGCTGAGGTCTGATTGCGTTTCAGGAGAACAGAGAGAAAAAACTGCTGAGTCATTGGTTTAATTATTCTTAAGGACCGAGGGAGGAGGAATTAGTATTCGTGGTAGAATGTGGGAAAGACCACAGTCTGGACACATATAGTCAAAGTATAAAGCCGAAACCACAGAACATATATAAGCTCTGATCATATCTTTTAAGTAAATGTAAAATGAAAAATGGATTGCTATTTGTTCGGCAACACTTTAAGATTCCCATTTTTTTGCACTAGTTAACATGATCGAACAATGACAAACACTCTAAAGCATTTATGAAACTTAATGTTGAACATGAGCTAACAATAACTAATATTTTCATTCATTAAAGTTAACAAAGATGAACACATTCTGCAAATGTACTGCTCATTTTTAGTTATTGTATTAACTGACATTTTACCATGTTACCATCTGCGAGAATCTTTTTCTTGAATTTCCCATTTTACATACACCACACACAAGAAGTATCAAATTTCATGTTTTAAATGTCCTTACACAAAATCTGGGTCGTTACTGAGTCTTAATAGATTTAGTGGTAACACTTTACAATACGGGTGCACTAATATGCATTAATAAACTAACCCATTTATTAATGATTACTGCATCAGCAACTAATGAAGATTCTACATGATTAATAGATTAAGTAATCATTAAAGTGTTACTAGTTAAATAGTGTCATAATGTATTAATTCCTTAATGACATATTATATTAGCTAATAATGTAAATTAACATGTTAATTAACAGAAGGGGTCAAAGCCATGCATTTCATCTTCCAGTTATCTGCTTTAATTAATCATTAGCTGATGATTTATAAAGATATCATTATGTTATTACTTTACTTGTTGGGGCACATGACTATTAACTAATTAATTAAGTAATATGTAATAAATAATATTTGGATGTATATGGTTATGGGTTTTGAATTAATTTTGAATTAGTTAATAGTCATGTGCCCCAATAAGTAAAATCATACACTCTAAAAAATGCTGGGTTAAAAACAACCCAAGTTGGGTTGAAAATGCACTAACCCAACAATTGGGTTGTTTTAACCCAATGGCTGAGCTGTTTTGGGTTGTCTTAAGCAACATTTAACCCAACCGCTGGGTTAAAACAACTCAACCGTTGGGTAAAATCAACCCAATTGTTGGGTTAGTGCATTTTAAACCCAACTTGGGTTGTTTTTAACCCAGCATTTTTTAGAGTGTAACATAATGATATCTTTATAAATGCATATTAGTGCATCCGTATTGTAAAGTCTTATCGATTTGGTTTTATATTGAAAGACTTATGGTTTAACACAACATGGCTCCTGCTTATATTATGAGTTTTATCATTGCATTGACAGATTGCTTATCTCCATGCAGGATCATAATAGATTGAAGTACTTCAGATGAATGCGGCTTGATGCAAACTAGGAAATATGAGGCAATCAAATGCAATCACAACTGGTGAAGAGTTTTATTACAGAATCATTTCCTCTCATCACCCAATAATACAGATGGCTATTTGTTTTTGAAAGAGTGTGCAGCATGCAGGCAGACGGCTGTGAACTTCTGGGTAATGTCAAATGAATACTTTATTGAGTTTGCCCGCAGCACTTCTGAGTTAATAAGCACTGATGTGTGTGGTGTGGTGTGGTGTGTGTGTGTGTGTGTGTGTGTGTGTGTGTGTGTGTGTGTGTGTGTGTGTGTGTGTGTGTGTGTGTGTGTGTGTGTGTGTGTGTGTGTGTAGTCATGCATCAGAGCACCATGAACACACTCGGCGGAGGGAAGGGTTCCAGGTGCAGGATGTGGGGTCTATGCATCCACTCCCACACACTTTCTTAGTCACTGTGCCCACTCAGACTTTGCCAGCCCCTCCCATCAGGACAGGGAGACCCCTATTTGCCAGTGTGTGGATGAAATCCAAAGAAATCAGGCACTCTGCAAGACACGGCTCAGTCTAGCACAGACTCCAATAGTGTTTGCTGCTGGCTTAGAGGCTTTCCCTCGGGGACTGAACTGTGACAGGCTTCCTGTGGGTGACCATCTCTAGGAGATAAAATATCGGATACTTGATGAGTTGGAAACATGCAAGAGAGGAGGTTTGTTTCTGAGGGTCCAGGGCTGAAGCCTCCGCCCGAAACGGGGTTCTTCTCTGCACCTCTCGCCCGGCCGGGTGGCAGCATCTTCAGCGCCGTCCAGCAGCAGGACTACTCCGCCATGAT
The DNA here is from genome assembly GCF_024679245.1 of Pseudorasbora parva. Lineage (NCBI taxonomy): Eukaryota > Metazoa > Chordata > Actinopteri > Cypriniformes > Gobionidae > Pseudorasbora > Pseudorasbora parva. The sequence goes on along the minus strand of NC_090183.1, from coordinate 8,795,751 downwards.
CTGGCTCAAAAGAAGGGATAGAATGGAACGGGTAAGGCTGACCTTTAATGACTGACCGCTGATATTGATAGTAACTGCTGACCGCTGCCCTTTTCCCCCTCAGCACAGAAACCATCCACCTGTAACCATGAAGGCACAGCACACACTGTCCTGAACAGGGTGCAGTGGGCAGGTCTGTGTGTCTGTGTGCATGTTTTTTGACTAACAACATACAACATACAATTCATTCATTAACATGCCTAAAGCTTTAATGATACCTAAAGCATTTGAGGCTGTATGTCACAGGCAGTTCAGTATCTGGATGAAGATGAGAACATGTCCATGTATGATGCAGCTTGTAACATAAGTGATCAATCTCATTAGACTCACAAGATCATTTGGCTAATGTACATATATCAGTCTCAGGACTGGCATTTTCACCCTAGAGAGTCTAGTCTAGTGAGATTGATGTATAAAGTCAGTATGTTTATCAGTATCTAGGTGAAATTAACATATTTAGAAATGATTTTAACATGCATATTAATCCATACATAAAATGATTTAAATATGTAATAACTGCACATTTATTGTAAATTATTGTACTTTTTGCATTTTCTTAGTTTAGTTCTAGACAAATCAAATAAGAAAAGTCAAAAGAAAAGGATTTGAAAGTTTAAAATCATGAAAGATGCTCATAATGGCGATTCAGATTAAATGATTCCACTCAGATGACCTATAGATAGGCTAATAAGAATAATGAAAATGTGTAACCTAACTTGTGGAATTATAAATAATAAATATGTATTGTGTTAATTCTAAATATATCAATATACCCACAAACATGCAAAGCAATGTGCCATTTATGATCTTCTTTTAAGTAAAAAACTTTTTTTTTGGTGCTACAATTGAAGGGATAGAAAGCTTTTCTGACATTGTTGACTACTGTTCAAAAGTTTGGGGTCAGTAAGATTTTAGTTTTTTTTAATGAACTTAATAATTTTATTAGCAAGAATGCATTAAACTGAGCAAAAGTGACAGTAAAGGTATTTATAACGACATTAATGCCTTTCTATTTCGGATAAATGCTGGTCTTTTGAGCTTTTTATTCATCAAATAATCTTATACACAACTTTTTCTAAATTGATAATAATAGGAAGCGTTTCTTGAGCAGCAAATCAGCATATTAGAATGATTTCTGAAGGATTATGTGACACTGAAGACTGGAGTAATTATGCTAAAAATTCCGCTTTACAGGAATAAATTATATTTAAATATATATTTAAATAAAAATCTGTTATTTTAAATCGTAATATTATTGTTTTTGCTGTATTTTAAGCAAAAGTGAGCAAACACTTGAATACACACACACACACACACACACACCAATCAAACATGTGGACACATTTTCCCATTCTCTTTAAATAGTGTGTCCAAACTTTTGGTAGTTATATATTGATTTTTAATTATTATTAATTGTTTATTATTAGTTCTGACTATTTAACATCAATACTGTTTACTTAGAACAAATGTCATACATGCTGAAGTACAAACAGTCAATGCAGAATTCGCCTTATTCACCTGGCGGCCATTTTGAAAACTCTAACGCCGTTGTGGGGTACACAAACCCGGAAGTTGGACTCAGATACAGTACTAATCAGTAGCAGCATTCTGTGTCACTCACTTTCTGCCTGCTGTGTGTAACAAAATCATGTAATGCATCACTGATAATATGTTTATGTATATAGTTTTCATTTGTTAATGTTTTTTAATTTTCCTCCTAATGTAATTTCTAATGTTTTGCCCTTTTTTGGTACGTTTTTCCATACTTACAATATACAAGCAGGCCATTTGTATTCCTCCATACCAATAAATGTACATAGTTACCACTTACAAACCTAGACCAGTGTGCCTATCAATGTTTTTGAATGACTTATTTCTTTCTGATGTTCTGACCAGTTGTCAAGTTATGAAAGACATCATCCATGTGTAATAAAATTGTACTTTATTCTTAGGATAAATGGACATTTTATTTTACATATATGAAGATCCAGCTTATACATACACATATCTCCCACATGTAAATTAACTGTATCAACTATAATACTGATCTGCCCACATTGACACTATATGATAGATTAAAATAAGATGATAACATCACCGTTTTCTCCAGAATGACTTCAGCGGAATCAAATTTTGTTGCAGTATTGTCCTGTTTACACCGTGAAGCTGCTTTGGAACAATCGGTATTGTAAAAGCGCTAAATAAAGCTGACTTGACATGTCCCAGTCTTGCTAGTGCTCGAGTCTTTCGAACTTCGTCTGTAGTAAAATACAGAAATTACGACCAGGATCCCTTCTGATATTTTTTTAATCCACTCTCCATGTAATCCCTTATCCTCCGGAAAACGATGAAAGGTTTGTCCTCTGTAGGATTTTATCCTGAGTGTCGAAGTGCAGTGAAACAGAATGCTGCTATTGATTAGTACTGTATCGGAGTCCAGCTTCCGGGTTTGTGTACCCCACAACGGAGTTTTCAAAATGGCCGCCAGGTGAATAAGGCGAATTGAGATTTTGTGATGAAAATGGTTTGGGTTCTGTGCCATTCACAACATCTTACAGTGTCAAAATATATTGTTTGTTTGTTTGTTTTTTGTTTTGTTTTGCAAATGGATAATGTTGTAAACATTTACTAAATGTCTACTATATATATGTGTGTGTGTGTATTCACACATATATATTTAAGGGGGGGTGAAATGCTGTTTCATGCATACTGAGCTTTTTACACTGTTAAAGACTTAGACATAGACAAAGTTTCAAAAACTAATGTTGGACATTTGATGGAGTATTTCTGTGTCAAAAATATTCCTTCCGGTTTCTCACAAGTTTCGGGGAGTTTTTTTTGAGTATGGGTCGGCTTGACGTCGACAGAGCGGAAGGTCCTTGTATGGGCCATGCGGGCTCTTCTCCCGGAAGAGTGCGCGTGACTAGAGGCGAGAGAGCAAATGCACGCCCATAAACACTGCTCTCAAGGTGCAGATTCACTCATCCGTGCAACACTTCTGTCGCGCTGCGCTCCACTTTATTCCTATGGGTGACGTCAAGCGACTTTAATGCGCCCGCACAGCATTCCAGGAAGGCAGCGCTGCATTTGAACGCAGAAATGACAAAAAGCATCACATCATGCTTCGGTCGTGTCGCAATGGTGGATCTCCATGGTCACTGCTGTCACAGGACTTCACCAAATCAACAAGAAGAGTGTTTTTTTGACAGTGCGGTCCCAGCGATAAAGGTTCACGGTCCTGCTTTGGAAGCAGGCGGTGAGTAAAACTGCTTCAAATGTCTATGCTGTTGGCTATCGTCGCGTGAGTAAACATCAGTAAACGACACGATCGTGTATACGTTAGTTAATTTATCAATGGAGCATGCGATCTATGGTGTGTGTTTAAATACATTTGTTTAGCTGACTAATTTGTCAGTTTGTTTATTGTAAAACCACCCAAACATAAAGCTAGGCTAGGGGATGCTATCACAAAGTTTGCTTCTTCATTCAAATGCGCTAACGTTACTCCGTTGTTTTTTTATACACTATCTGATGTGCAAAACCGTTTTGCTTGCTACTGCTAAGGTTTAGTCGCATACAATAGTCCATAAACCGAATCATGTCCTCATAAACTGCGAGTAAACACACACAAATGTTGACAGGCCACTAAATACAGTACATACCACAGAGACGGACGTCCTGCTGTTGTTGCTTCTCATGTTCAATTTATTTCAGCCTTCAGATCTGATTCTGGATCATATATGTATTAGTTGAATCTGATTGATAGCCATGGTTTATTAGAGTAACGTTTTTCTTTTCCACACATGACGATGTCAGCTTTCAGAAGCTTTTGTGCAGTAGCTCCGCGCTCGTCATTCTTTATTTCCGCCCACACGAGACGCCTCATAATAAAACTAAAGACTTTTCGGAGATATGAAGGATGCAATACTACTCTATAGGTACTCAAGATTGACTGAAACTGAGTGCCCCCCCCCCCCCCCCCCTTAAACTAAAATAAAAAACAATTGGACATCTTAATCCTGTTCAAAAGTTTACACCCCCCAGCTCTTAATGCATCGTGTTGTATACAAAGAAAACCTTTTTTTTTATGTAAAATATCTTATTCAGGATAGCACTAAATTACAGTTTTTCTGTTAAAAAGTGTACATGCGGTGCTGTAGAAAAACTGTACATGCGGTGCTGTAGAAATATATATATATCTGCTAGTTGATGTTTCATGAGAAGCACCTTCGTTAAAGAAAGTCAAGACTGACCTGGGAGCAATTTACCAATTGAGAACAGATTTAGAAAAAAGTCTAATGGAAATATAGAAAGTATAGAAATATGCTTGACATTTTATAATAACTTGTTCAACCATTTTGCATGTAAAGACTTATGCTATGAGCTTGTGCCTAAATGTTGTGGGGGTGAGACTATTCAACAGAGACCCAATATAATATATTTTGATCAACATGTCATAAGCAACTGATAATGTAGGAAATAACAGAGAATTGGACATCATCATTTGCATGGATGTACCAAAGCATTTGCAACTTGTTCAAAGAAATGAGAAACTGCTTTTTTGATGTGCACAAGTGACACAATGATGTGAGAATTGAACAGGTAGTTTTGAGAATTTCAATTCTGATCTGAGAAATGTACCAAAGCGACTGAGAAAAACTGTAAAAAAAAAAAAAAAAGCATTTCATATGATCTCTTTCATTGTGTTAAGGTTATTCACATTTTCACAGATTCTACAAGGGGTTCACATATTTTTTTCTCGCAACCATCTGGACGATGCTCCCATGCAGCCTGCAGAAAGCCAGCATTTCTCTGTGTTCTTTGTAAACTGTGTACTGCAGCAGGTCTCATTTAGCTTGCTGGGTCTCTCTCTATCACTCTCTGTCTTTCTCTTTCTTGGTGAAACGAGCCGCTCGGGAGTTGCAGGGTCTGCCTTCCCTGATAAGAATTGATTACCTTCTCTGCTCTGCCACTGTCCCTGTGTTTCTCTCATTTAATTATAAATCATGCTACGTGCCAAATCTTTGACTTTTCCTTCAACCTTAAAACCCAGTTACATAACCAGGCGACTATACCTGTGAATTTAGCGCCTGTGCCTATTGTAAAAGTGTAGTGCTCGATCAAAGCAGGGGTTTCATTCCTGGCTCTATAGATCTGCCAGTTTAAATGAGCTCTGTTTAGCCTTTGGGTTCAGACTGAAGTCTTTGAGATAGCTTTGTTGTAAGTATTCTGCTCAGGAGCTACACCTTTTTCTCACACAACCACACACACACAATTCTTGTAGATGCTTGCATGTCTTGTAAATGTGTGCAGTGTTTAATATTTGAAGGAAGCATGCATTAGCAATAAGTTACAAGAATTCATCTGTTACAGTGATTTTACTAAAGGTGTTCATGAAATGGTACAATATGAAATAACTATATCATATATGCAACAAATAATGATGGGAAGATTACTTACAAATGTCAGACAGACAGACAGACAGACAGACAGACAGACAGACAGACAGACAGACAGAAAGACAGACAGACAGACAGACAGACAGACAGACAGACAGACAGATAGATAGATAGATAGATAGATAGATAGATAGATAGATAGATAGATAGATAGACAGATAGATCTTCCAGCCTGAGATGCACTAAACTTACTTGCAAATGACTCAAGTAAAGGTGACTACATATGACTATATATATATATATATATATACAATATATATATATACAATATATATATATATATATGTATGTATATACACACTCACCTAAATGATTATTAGGAACACCATACTAATACTGTGTTTGACCCCTTTCACCTTCAGAGCTGCCTTAATTCTACGTGGCATTGATTCAACAAGGTGCTGAAAGCATTCTTTAGAAATGTTGGCCCATATTGATAGGATAGCATCTTGCAGTTGATGGAGATTTGTGGGATGCACATCCAGGGCACGAAGCTCCCGTTCCACCACATCCCAAAGATGCTCTATTGGGTTGAGATCTGGTGACTGCGGCCATTTTAGTACAGTGAACTCATTGTCATTTTCAAGAAACAAATTTGAACTTATTTGAGCTTTGTGACATGGTGCATTATCCTGCTGGAAGTAGCCATCAGAGGATGGGTACATGGTGGTCATAAAGGGATGGACATGGTCAGAAACAATGCTCAGGTAGGCTGGGGCATTTAAACAATGACGGCCTAAACGGCCTAAAGTGTGCCAAGAAAACATCCCCCACACCATTACACCACCACCACCAGCCTGCACAGTGGTAACAAGGCATGATGGATCCATGTTCTTAGTCTGTTGACGCCAAATTCTGACTCTACCATCTGAATGTCTCAACAGAAATCGACACTCATCAGACCAGGCAACATTTTTACAGTCTTCAACTGTCCAATTTTGGTGAGCTTGTGCAAATTGTAGCCTCTTTTTTCCTATTTGTAGTTGAGATGAGTGGTACCCGGTGGGGTCTTCTGCTGTTGTTGCCCAACCGGCTCAAGGTTGTGTGTGTTGTTGCTTCACAAATGCTTTGCTGCATTCCTCGGTTGTAACAAATCGTTATTTCTATCAGCTTGAATCAGTCGGCCCATTCTCCTCTGACCTCTAGCATCAACAAGGCATTTTCGCCCACAGGACTGCCGCATACTGGATGATTTTTCCTTTTCAAACCATTCTTTGTAATCCCTAGAAATGGTTGTGCGTGAAAATCCCAGTAACTCAGCAGATTGGGAAATACTTATACTGGCCTGTCTGGCACCAACAGCCATACCACACTCAAAATTGCTTAAAGGTGGGATAAGTGTTATTTCAAAACCATTTTAGAAAAAGGATTCGGGCTGAGTGGAATAACAAATTTGTAGCCAATCTGCAGGTAAGGGGCGTGTCTATGGTGAGAAGAGAGGCCCAGTGCACGTCATTATTCAAAACACACGAGTCACACAGGATGGACATTAGCCAAGAAAGAACAGATCAGAAAGAACAGAAAGATCTTTTGGTTGAATAAGCTTGTGTGTCATGTTCGCTTGTTTGTCCATTTGCGATCGTATTGTGGCTCACTTCAACGATGATAAAGACCCGTTCACTTCCACACCGTATGGAGCATCTAAATCCCCTCAGTGTTTCAAGGTTTCAAGCGTCAGCTCACAAAATGTGTTCGACAAGTAAGATACTACATATACTCCTAATATACCGGTATGTTTGTTTCATCTTTACATCTATATTACCCATCCGGTCATAATTGTAATATATGTCGTTAGCTGGACTATCGAGCTTGTATAGTCTACTAACTTTATCGAGTTGTTCATGAGAACTGTTTGTGTTTTGTGTTCTATTGAGAGGTTTATGAGAACTGTTTGTGTTTTGTGATCGCTATGACTCTAATCGTGTCATAATTGTAATATGTCATTAGCTGGACTGTCGGCTCGTGGACTATCGAGTTGTTCATGAGAACGGTTTGTGTTTTTGTGATCGCTATAACTCTAATCGTGTCATAATTGTAATATGTCATTAGCTGGACTGTCGGCTTGTGTTCTATCGAGTTGTTCATGAGAACGGTTTGTGTTTTTGTGATGGAAGGGGTGACTTTTTATTGAATATTCAACCTGGGTTAGTAACACAAATTCTGCCATAGTCGTTGCCTGGGTAACGTATGTGTGGGGTGGAGCTATCAATATAGGGCCGAGACCCTTTGTGGGGGTAGGGGCGTGTTTGTTTTGGTGATTTGAAATAATAGATATAACTTATCCCTCCTTTAAATCACCGTTCTTTCCCATTCTGACATTCAGTTTGGAGTTCAGGAGATTGTCTTGACCAGGACCACACCCCTAAATGCATTGAAGCAACCATGTTATTGGTTGATTAGATAATTGCATTAATGAGAAATTGAACAGGTGTTCCTAATAATCCTTTAGGTGAGTGTATATATATTGCTCATTCTAGATCTTCCTTTGCAACGTATTGGGTGAATTCTGCCCTTTTATCAAAGTCAGCCTGACTGTGTGCTGTTTGCCGGGGTTTAAAGTGTGATATCCTGCAGACAGAAACACAGCATACACACTAAACACTGATATGGCCCTCAGTATGTGTGTCGCCCACACACATTCACTGACCTTAAAGCACTCAGATGCGCAGCGGGGATGAATGAGTCAGGAATATGAACAGGAGTGTTTCTGACACCCAGAAATGGCCCTTGTGAAAATCACAGTTAATGTCCATATTGATTAACAATGGATGATGGAAGAATGTGTTGTTGTAGTCTGATCGGTTTCTGAACAATGTGTCTCCTGCAGTGGGTGTTCTCATCTCACAGTGGACAGGGAGGTCAGTCACTGGAGCAGGTAGAACGTCCTAATGAGTCTTATGGGAGAAAGACTGTCTCAGTTCTGTCACCTAATGATGCTCTTCTGCCAGAGGTTTTGCTGTGGATTATATACTTCAGCTCCAAGCTTTTGTCCTGGATAAAGGATGCTAAGGATGTGACCTGCCTGGATTTTGACAGCTGCTTTCACTGGGAAGGATGGAGCTATCTTAAAAATGGTCTCTGTTGAGGAAACTAGGTAATAGTGTGATAGTGAGTGTTTAAGTTCAGGGCTGCTAATTGGATTCTTGCGTAATGCAAGGTTACTTCAGGTGGACTATCCCAGACAGACCCTATACAGTACTTCAACATTTTCTGTGCTGATTTTTTTGGGGTTGAAAATCAGCAAAATTCTGTTGTATGGATGTAAGATTAAAGTAAAAGGGAATAAAAAATAAGAAAAACAATCCAGACTCTGGTCTCATTTTAGGATTTTTATTATTGATATGTCGTGTCATAAAGGTTAAAGGTGCACTATGTAGTATTTTTGCAGTAAAATATCCAAAAACCACTGGGCCAGTGTTATATATTTTATTCAGTTGGAGTTCTTACAATATCCCAAATATTTCCAAATATTTGTAAATTGTGAGAAAATTGCTATTTTAACCAAGGTCCGGGACATCTGGGGGAGTCGCCTGTCATTTGCGTCATATCTGCGTTACCTTCGGTTTCCAGTTTTATTCTGCAGAAATGCTTTACTCTTAGCAGTGCAACAAGTGTCACAGCAGCCACTGAGTGAACGCACAGAGTAAAGTCATAACATCATTTTAAACACACTTAAATATATCTAATACAGTGGTTCTCAAACCTGTCCTGGAGGGATCACCAGCCCTGCACATTTTTTATGTCTCCCTATATCTGACACACCCATTTCAGATCTTGCAGTCTCTACTCATGAGTTGAATCAGGTGTGTTAGATGAGGGAGACATACAGGGCTGGACATGTGCAGGGCTAGTGGTCCTCCAGGACAGGTTTGTGAACCACTGATCTAATATGATAAACAGAGATGCGTTACCTCATGACCGGAAAACCGAAAATGACGCCTGTAACTGTGTCCCGTCATAATATAAGTTGTGGTTCTCACGATCGGTGTGTTGCTCAACAATCGCTCCAGCGGCCTTGCTCAGCTCCTCAACACTCTGTCCTGCTCTGCTTCATACTACAGTAACGTTAATAATCACATCCATGAACTTTCCAACGGCATTCTTTTGGCTTTTCGGCTGTGAGGTGAAGACCACATGTCCTAAGATTCTGCACTCAAACTTGGTGCCATCAAACTACGGCTTCTTTTTTTTTTTTTAAATAGGCGACCTCTGGTGGACGGAATAATTACATTTTACATATACAATACTTTTACAAGTTGATTGTTTGGAAATGTGTGTTAGCAGTGCCTGTACACAACCATCCTAAAATTATAAGAATCCATCTAGTGTTTTTTTTTTATCTCCTTATGTTTTCCCTTGTCTCAAATCAAGCCGTTCGACCATGTGACACACAGACCCGCCCTGAGCGAGCTCTCATCATCATAGTCCGCCATTGTTGATACGCTGGAGCAGAATGCCGTCTAAGCGTTTGTGGTGTTCTGTTCTTGGGTGTAATAATGAACACAGCAGTCATTTTGATGTTCTTAAATCCAAACTGCTAAAGACCGAGTGGCTGAGTTTTGTTTTCGAAGGGAAAATACCCCCAGATCAACGTCAATGCTTTCATGTTTGCACGAGCCGCAAAGCATTTCTCATCAGACTGCTTTATAAATGAGGGTCAGTATAAAGCAGGTTTGGCTAAGAAGCTGCTCCTAAATAAAGGATCGGTACCAACTATTCGTGTTCCTGCTGCACCTCCAGAAGAAGTGTGTGTAGTTTGAAACGCTTGCATACTTCACGATGAATGCATGTAAAGTTTTAAGGGTACTTTACATTACGGCATGCTGTATGACATTCTCAATATAATTCATAATCCCACGTTTATAATGAACAACGCGTTATGGTTATTGTGTTATTACTAACTGTGTACACTGGTGAGAAAGTTAAAGTGGTGAAACTACACTAAGCTTACTTTTGTAGATGGTTTATAACGATGTCTGTTACTCTAAAAAAAAAATTGTGTTATAACAGTTATTACACTGCATAGATAACGTTACACATCACTGACAAGCCTACATTTACTGAAAAATAAGTTTTTATTGGCATTAGCTGTATCATCAATCTGTCAATGAACTAATGTATCAGTATAATACATCAGTAAACACATAGCATTCGTATCTCACTACGCTAACGTTACCCTCCCAGTACATTCAAAGATAGATCAAAGTAACATTACGTTTAACCAACCATTCAGAAACTTCCTGTTCAAACCTTAATTTTCGAATTTCGTATGGGCTGTCATCTTGTTCCGGTCCGACTCCAGTTCAGATTGATACAGTTGCACAGATGGGTCCTCAGAGACTCCCATTGCCATTCTTTCCCCTCAACTGTTGTCAAGGCAACAGTCCACATGTGTTGTATCAAAACCACCCCACAGAACAGAGGGGCAGGGTGAGCAAAGCTTATTAGCATAAAAGACACATGCACTGAAATGGCATGCTGAAAACAGAGATGTTTTTGATCAGTTTTCTTAAAATACTAATGAGAATTTTTTATTAAAGTATATTACAAAGTTTTCATTTAGACACTAAAGAACCATATTAACGTGTACAAAAAAATGCCATTATATGACCCTATAAAGGACATTCCTGCATTTTGCAAATTTGCAAATTATCGCAAATTACTTATTTATAGCTGCTATGCTGTTGCTGCTACTGAGCGACAGGAACTTGCTGCTGCCAATACATACGGCGATACGCTGCTGTATGTAAGACATAGTACTGCTGCCCAAATAGCATATATAAATTACCCATAGCAGATCTATACTGGTGAAGCTGGGGAAGGTGGGGGGTTTTATACAAACTCTGAAAGCACGCTGCAAAATTTTATAGTCCATTTAAATATTGAGCAGCAAGCTCATTGGCTTCAATCAGCTTGTGCCAAGTATTTAATAATAATAATAATAATCAGTTACATTTATATAGCGCTTTTTCTGTGTACTCAAAGCGCTTTACATTTAGAAGGGGGGAATCTCCTCAACTACCACCAATGTGCAGCATCCTGGATGATGCGACGGCAGCCATATTGTGCCAGAGCGCTCACCACACACCAGCTGATTGGTGGAGATGAGACAGAGTGATAAAGCCAATCAGGATGATTAGGAGGCCATGATGGACTGAGGCCAATGGGCAAATTTGGGATTTTTATTGACCACAGAGAGTCAGGACCTCAGTTTAACGTCTCATCCAAAGAACGGTGCTCTTTTTGACAGTATAGTGTCCCCATCACTATACTGGGGTGTTAGGACTCACACAGACCACAGGGTGAGCAGCCCCTGCTGGCCTCACATTAGCCGCTATAGGTACAGTACATAGCTAGAAAATTTTAAGTGCAGTAAACTGTGCTTCAAACCAGTATAGTATGCTTACAACTGCAATATCAAGCAGCGTTACGAGCTGTTTTGTACAGCTAAAAAAACTGGAAGCGGATGGCACCGGAAACCTCACACGTATAATTTACAAATGACCTCAAAAATGAGTCTTCAAGTTTGTCACTAAGTTAGTTAACGCTGTAAATATCACCAGCTTTTGTTAAGCACTCATCAGCCTGTGCAATCTAGAGTTAAATGACAGAACTAGGCATTTGTGTGTGTTTGTTCCAGACAATCTGTCATTTTTTCAGTGTCTCTTTATGCAGCAGTCTTGATGAGTGAGATTGAATCATCCATTCAACCGATTCATTCAAAGGATGCTGACTCTTCCAAGAACTAAACAAGTTAAACTGGATCATTCGAGTGGCTATATCCGAAATTGTATATCTCCCTATATAGTAGGTGAAAAACAGTAGGCCTACGTGACAAAAGAAGTGTGCCGGAATCCATCCATTTAAATTATATTAAGCCTTAAAGTTCTGCATAATTGAGACCATGGCCACTTGATTGACAGGTGGATTGTCACTATGGTTGAGCTAGGCAGATGTTCCAACAACCAGTCACCTCAACTCCAGCTATGTCCTGCCTCTTTGCCTGTTTTCAGATGCCCGGGAGTGGCAGACTTTAGACTTAAAAAATGCCCTTCAGAAACCTACGAATGAAGTCACGGACACTACATCCATATTTTTTTACAGTCTGATACCAGCATATGCTGGAGTTCTCATCATGCACTGGGCTTGAAAAATCATTGTTTCCCAGCTGCTTTTGTTTTGTTTGATGCATTGAATGTTACCGTCATTGTGTGGCAAGTATTGTGGTCTCTGTGTTTGGGAACACAATATTGTGCCTGAGTTTGTTATGCGTGATGGATGGTTCTTTATTGTAGTATTTGTGTTTACACAGCATTTTCAAAGCAAAAATTACCTTCTTCTTCTTCTTCTTGCAAGTAAGTATGAGATTCATCATGCTGACACAACTGCTACTACAGGCAGCACATCTCTCCGAACCAGACGTACTGCATTTTATTAGCTAGAAACAAAATACAGTGAAAGGCAAGGCATGTGTAAAGTGAATTTAGTATTTATCCCGTCTTCCACAGTATTCAAATGCTTTCAAATTGTCTTTAGACTATTTGAGGGTTCTTAGAAAAAAAATATATATTTGAACAATTGTATTTAATTAAATAAATTTTATTACAATTTTGACAGAAATGTGTTGGTGTTTCTGTGCTAGGTTTTAACTGTTAGAGAAATTATTTTATGCTGTAGGCTACCAAGTCCTAAAATAAGTTGTTCTCCCGGCCATAAGAATCCTTTGTCAGGAAGAACAGTCAAGTTTTTCTTATATATTACATCCTGTCTGAGCCACCTTTCCCTGGAGAAATGACTCACCTAGTATTGTCTGGGCCATCAGCCTCTCTCTCTCTCTCTCTCTCTCTCTCTCTCTCTCTCTCTCTCTCTCTCTCTCTCTCTCTCTCTCTCTCTCTCTCTCTCTCTCTCTCTTCCGGTGAGGGTGACTGAGGCCCATCGTGTGTGGTGGCGTTGGAGAGCGTTCTTTTCTCTTTTGGGGTTTTTCCCCCTCTTTTGTTTCTTTTCTTTGTTTCTTTTCCCCCTACGTTAAGTGCTATATATTTCTTATTTTATATTAAAAAAATAAAAAATAAAAAAAATAAATACACAAGCAGGTTCTGGGTGCCGGTATGGCAGCCGTTCCGGCGATAGGAACGGCCTCCTTATCCCTTCGTAATGGGTGCAGGTGTGTGCCAGCTGGTGTAACAGTTGAAGATTTGTTGGTGGTGGTAGGGCAAAAGGTTGGGTTCGATAATATAATCTCTGGCTCGCGAATGAACAAAGCAATCGTAGTATTTTTGAAAGCTGAAGCGTTAGTGAATGAATTGACTGTAGACGGATTGTGGGTGAAAGAGGCGTTTGTTCCGGTTTCCCCATTGTCAGCCCCAGCTACTAAAATCACTATTTCAAATGTTCCGCCGTTTGTTTCCAATGATGCAATTATGAAAGAACTTTTAAGATTTGGGAAAATTGCAAGCCCCATGAGAATGATACCATTAGGGTGCAAAAACACGGCGTTAAAGCACGTTTTGTCATTTCGACGTCAGATCTTTATGTTCTTAAGCTCCCAAGATCGGCTTCTAGAAGCCTCTTTTCGCGTCAATCATGAAGATAATTCGTATATGGTATACGCGAGCACAGAGACTCTGAAATGTTTTGATTGTGGCGATGTCGGGCATAAGCGCTTCTCGTGTCCGCATAAAGTGCGCGAGGAACCCCAGCCGCCAACGATCGCATCTACCGAGGAATCTAATGGAGAAATACAGGCGATCGAAAGGAAAGACACTGCGCAGATTGATAGAGTAACGGAGGAGGTGAAGGAACAAGAGGAGGTGAGTGGATTTGTTTCTAAAAATGTGAGTGATGAGCAGCCTGGATGTAGTCATGCTGGTGAAAAACCTGCTAGCGCTTGTGGTGCTACGGATATGGTGAAGGAATGCAGTGTACAGGATGTGTTGCAATCTTCTTTAGTGACACAGGCTAGATGTTCAGAAGAAGACTTAGGAGATGAAATGGATGCTTTATCTCAGAGTACAGAAGATGGTATGAGAGATGAACAGTGGTCTGAGATGGAAAGAATAAGAGAAAACGATCTTTATACTGTTGAACAAATTAATAGTTTTCTTGATGAAACAAAAGGGAAAACAGGAGTAGAAATTGGTGATTTTTTTCCTGATCTCGAGAAGTTTATTTCTTCAGTAACTTGGGCCCGAAAAATGAGTAATAATACTGAGCTCTCCCAACAGAAAAGGTTTCGGCTTAAGAAACATATCACATCTGCTAGACAAAAAATTAAAACGGTTGGAAAAGAGCAGCTAACGAGGGGGAAAGTTAAGGACTCATGATGGGTTTCAATTTGTCTTTAATTTTTTTCTGCTGTTTTTTTCTCTCTCTCTTTCTGATGGAGGTCTTACGAGTAGGATCACTAAATGTGAATGGGATGAGGGACATGAGAAAGCGTGTATTTCTTTCTGAGATTATTAATTTGAAAGAATTAAATGTTGTCTTCTTACAAGAAACTCACAGTAATCTAGACAATGAAGGTGACTGGGGGCTATGGTGGAGGGGAGAGCGCTTTCTAAGTCATGGGAGTAATCTAAGTGCAGGGGTGGCGATCTTGTTTTCTCCTTCTCTCAATCTTAATATTTTGTGGAAAAATGAATTAGAACCTGGAAGACTTCTGATTGTTAGAGCTGAAATTCATAATATGCACTTTTTTTTTGTAAATATGTATGCACCAAATTTAGGTATTGAGAGAATAAGGCTGTTTTCAAAATTAGAACAGTTTTTAAGAAAACAACATGATGGAGATTTTGTTGTTCTTGGTGGAGACTGGAACTGCACTTTAGATTTCAAGATGGATAGGAATGGCGAAGAACCACACCCTTTGTCAGCCACCTGCCTTGAAAGAGTGGTAAAAAATCTACACTTGTTAGATGTATGGAGGGAAAATAATCCTTTAGTTGAAGAGTATTCTTGGGTGAGTTTTAGTAATGATAGATTGTCTGCAGCCCGTTTAGACAGGTTTTATCTATCACATGATATGAAGAATAGGATCTTAAATGCAACTATTACCCATGTTCCTTTTTCAGATCACAAACTAATCACAGTTGAATGTAGTCTCACAAAAAAAACCTACAAGAGTTCCTACTGGCATTTTAACACTAAGTTGTTGGAAGATAAGCATTTTTGTGAAAATTGTAATACCTTTTGGGACATTTGGAAGAATGAGAAAGGAAGATATGATGATATTATTCAGTGGTGGGAGATTGGGAAGGTGTTTATTAAGGAGTATTGCCAACAATATTCTTCCCATTCCAACTTGTGTTTAAAAAAAGCAGTGGAGAATTTGGAGCAAGAACTTAAGATTATTGAAGGGAATTTGATTGTAAACGCTGCTTCTAACTTGAAGGATATGTGGACTGAAAAGAAAAACGTTTTGAACTCGATCCTTAATGAAAAAGTTAAATGAGAGCTTATAAAGAATCGCTATCTAACAAAGAGAGACATTGATGCTCCTACGTCCTTCTTTTTTAATTTAGAACGTAAAACTAAACATGGACAAAAGATGTTGTTTTTAAAAGACGAAAATGGACACCTTGTTTCAGATCCAGAAAGGATGCGAAAAATTGCAGTGGATTTTTACACGGAGTTATATTCTGCTGATTCTTTAAATGAGCAATTCAGATATGAACTTTTACGAGATCTTCCTGTGTTATCCTTGGAAAAAAAACAACTTATGGAAGCGCAACTTACCTTTAATGAACTGACCTCAGCTGTAATGGAACTCTCATCAGGTCGAGCACCAGGAATTGATGGACTTCCTGCTGAATTTTATAAACGATTTTGGACTATTATTGGCAATGACTTTTTTGAAGTTGCTCAAAAATGCGTAAGTGAAGGATGCCTTTGTCAGCGTGCCACTTTAACATTGCTCCCAAAAAAGGGGGATCTGACATTACTGAAAAATTGGAGACCCATAGCACTCTTATGTTCAGAATATAAAATCCTCTCTAAGTGTCTTGCTAAAAGGTTGAATGATGTAGTGCATGAAATTATTCAAACAGATCAATCTTATTGTGTAAAGGGCAGATCTATTGCAGATAATTTACATCTGATGCGGGATCTTTATGATTATGCTGTTTATAATAATGTTGATGTGGGGTTTTTGTCAATGGACCAAGAGAAGGCCTTTGATAGAGTCGACCATAGGTTCCTATTTGAGACTCTTAAGGCTTTTGGCTTTGGTAACAATTTAATTTCATGTATAAAGATGCTTTATAATGAGGCAACTTGCTTAATCAAAATAGGTGGTGCTCTCAGTGTCCCCATAAAGGTTCAGAGGGGTATCAGGCAAGGTTGCCCCATTTCAGGGCAGCTTTATAGCATTGCTCTTGAGCCTTTACTCTGTAAATTAAGAAGAGAATTAATGGGACTGCAAATCAGAGAAATAGATTTTTCCCAGTCAATTAAATTGTCTGCATATGCGGATGACCTCACGGTTTTAATAAGAGGCAATCAAGATGTTAATGTTGTAAAAGAATGTTTAGAAACTTACGAAAAGGCGGCATCTGCAAAAGTTAATTGGGGCAAAAGTGTGGCTCTATGGTGTGGACATGACAATAATGGTCCTCTTCTTCCTGGTGGGTTGAAATGGGGAAGAGAAGGTTTTAAATATTTAGGGCTGTTTTTAGGATCTGAAGAATATAGGAAACAGAACTGGGAGGGACTAGTGGAGAAAACATGTGCTCAGTTTTCTCTAGATGGAAGTGGTTGCTCCTCCAGCTATCCTATAGGGGTAGGGTTTTGGTCTGTAACAATCTTATTGCTGCTACTTTGTGGCACAAGAAGATGATTTTAGAACCTCCTGAAGAACTGATAATGGACATTCAAAAGCAACTAGTTGATTTTTTTTGGACTGGGCATCATTGGTTAAAAGCACCAGTACTTTATCTGCACAGGATGGAGGGAGGTCAAGGACTCATTGACATCAGATCCAGAATTAAAGCGTTCAGACTTCGGACTGCTCAAAGATTCCTGTATGGTGAAGATGTGAGCTGGTTCGGGGTAGCCTGTGGCCTCCTGAGAAGAACAGGGAAAATGGGATTTGATCGTCAGCTGTTCTTAATGGACATTAATAAGCTGGATCTAACTGGTCTGTCACCATTCTACAAGTCAATACTGAGAGCGTGGACTCTTTTAAAAATTGGCAGAGACCTTAATGGTGAAGAGAGTCAGTGGCTACTGGAAGAACCCTTGATCTTTAATCCAAAAATTGATTTGGATGTGTTGAAATCAACTACTGTGAGGAATGCTTTGTTGTCTGCAAGTATTGTAAAAATCGGACATCTACTGACTGAAGATGGATGGATTTCAGCAGAGACTCTGGCTACCAAGCTGGGTCTAAGATCAGTCGAGTTATGCAGAGGCTGTTGAACCACATATGTGAGTGTATACCCTCGGACTATAGAGACTCTTTATTTTTACACCAAAAAGGAAACGTTGTTTCTTCTTTCCCTGAACTGGACATTGCAGCTGCAACTGGTTTATGGCAAGAAACTGAAGGTGGTATCCTTTCTTTCAAGACACCTCAACTGGGGCATTTCAGAGACATTGGGAAAAAAGCAACTTATATTTTGTGTGTAAAAGTTATCCATCTTCATGTTCTTGAAACCGTAAAGGAGTCTAAATGGCTGGAGTTTTTTGGACCTGACCATTCCCCGAAAGGTAGCTGGAGGTCCTTGTACAAGCCCCCATTGAGAAAAGGTCTGGAGATCTGCAATGGCGAGTTGTGCATGGAATCATAGCTACAAACAGATACAGAGCACATTTTGATCCACTAGCAGGGATAGGTTGTCCTTTCTGTGATCAACAGGAAACAGTTTTTCATTTATTTGCTAGTTGTAGTAGATTATTGCCTCTTTTTGAAATTCTTGGTGGATGGTGTCAGACTTTAGGGGAAGTTCTCACACCTGAATTGTATATCTATGGACCTAAATATAAACGCAGCAAGAGAGAGACTTATCACCTACTCAATTTTATCTTTGGACAAGCAAAGTTAGCTGTTTGGCTGTCCCGTAAAAGTAAAATAGGTGGTGTGGGGCAAACTGATGTGGTACTGATTTATGAAGGTTTGATGAAGTCACGGTTAAGAATAGAATTTGAATATTATCGACTGAATGAGAATATTGAAGAGTTCAAGTTTAAGTGGGCTATAAATAACTGTATTTGCGATGTTGACTGTGATGGTAATTTACAAACCTATGTATGATAACGTTTGGGTGTTTTGTAATTTTATTTCATGTTCTGTGATGGCTAATTAATTGATTGAACATTGTTTTTAAAAAAAAAATGTTTTTTGTAATTAAAGTTGTTCAAAAGTCTCTCTCTCTCTCTCTCTCTCTCTCTCTCTCTCTCTCTCTCTCTCTCTCTCTCCTCTCTCTCTCTCTCTCTCTCTCTCTCTCTCTCTCTCTCTCTCTCTCTCTCTCTCTCTCTCTCTCTCTCTCTCTCTCCCCACTAAAGCTTTGTTGGTGGTTGCCAAGTTAGGGAGTTGCTAATTGGTTATTTAATGTTCCAATCAAGTAAGTCATACAGCCTTATCATAGCCTGACAAGCCAGACCCACATCAAGATGTTTGGTCTGGAAACTCCCCATTGACAGGGCTCAATCCGAGGGGCGGGATAAACGGTTGTCTTTCAAACTCCCTCTGCACGCGATAGGATAGCGCTACACCAACCAGAACAACGAAGGTGAAACAGAGCTCCTTGACAGATTAAACATTCGCCGTATCTGGTCGGCTAAACTCAGAACACATATTCCCTTTTTAAGAATGACTTCAGTGCTGTTCTTTGTTTTTTTCTCAGAGAAAAGCTTAACTCCAAGTCTTCCAGTGTCACGGTCAAAGCTGATTCGAAAGACCGCCGTTCGCCAGTTTCTGTGTTTACTAGAAGCACGCGAACGCAACTCGGCTGTCGTCATTATGGCCCCGCCCACCGACTCTATACACAATGTGATTGGTCCGACAAGAGTTAGGGGAATAGAGCTCAGAAGGGTATTGAGAGTTGCTAGACGACACTTGCGGGCAGATTAAATTTGCTGCCGCTAGGGTGCGTCTAGATTTCTAGGCTAGCCTTATCATACAGTGCATCCGGAAAGTATTCACAGCACTTCATTTTTGCCAAATTTTGTTGTTACAGCCATATTCCCAAATTTTATAAAATCATTATTTTTCTCAAAATTCTATAAACAATAAACCATGACTATGTAAATACAGCCTTTGCTCAATTCTTTGTTGAAGCATCTTTGGCACCAATTACAGCCTCTTTGAGTATGTTAAGTCTTTTTGAGTATATGCTAGAAGCTTAGCACACCAATTTTTGGGGCAATTTCTCCCATTCATCTTTTTAGGACCTCTCAAGCTCCATCAGGTTGGTGCACAGCCATTTTCAGGTTCAAGTCTAGGCTCAGGCTGGGGCACTCAAGGACATTCACGGAGTTGTCATGTAGCCACTTCTTTGATATCTTGGCTGTGTGTTTAGGTCCGCTGTCCTGCTGGAAAAACTTCACCAAAGCCTGAGGTCCAGAGTGCTCTGGAGCAGGTTTTCATCAAGGATGTGTCTGTACATTGCTGAATTCATGAAAAACATCCCCACCGCATGATGCTGCCACCACCATGTTTCACTGTAAGGATGGTATTGGCCAGGTGATGAGCGGTGCCCTGATTCCTCCTGACAATAACGCATGCCATTCAAGCCAAAGAGTTATATCTTTGTTTTGAATGGTCTGAGAGTCCTTCAGGTGCCTTTTGGCAAACTCCAGGGGGGCTATCATGTACCTTCTACTGAGGAGTGGCTTCTGTCTGGCCACTCTATCATATAGGGCTGGTTGGTGGAGTGTTGCAAAGATGTTGTTCTTCTAGAAGGTTTTTCTCTCTCCACAGAGAAATGCTGGAGCTCTGTCAGTGTAACCACTGGTTGTTGGTCACCTCCCTGACTAATGCCCTTCTCCCCCAGTCGCTCAGTTTTGGCAGAGCGGCCAGCTCAAGCAAGAGTCTTGGTGGTTCCACTGTTCTCTTTGGGACCTTTAATGCTGATGAAATTTTTCTGTACCCTTCCCCAGATATGTGCCTCGATACAATCCTGTCTCAAAAGTCTACAGACAATTCCTTGGACTTCATGGCTTGGTTTGTGCTCTGACATGCACTAACAGTGAGAACTTATTTAGACAGGTGTGTGCTTTTGTCAAATCAACACCACAGGTAAACTGCAAACAAGTTGTAGAAACATCTCAAGGAGGATCAGTGGAAACAGGACACACTTGAGGTCAATTTTGAGTGCCATGGCAAAGGCTGTGAATACTTAGGTGATCTTTTTAGATCATGCACATGCACCCATCTGTTCGCCCATGGGCGTGCTGGTCTGAAAACGAGGCATGTTCAGCCGCATTGTTGGCCCGTTGCTATTTTTAGGCAGCAGAAAATGACTGCGCCATTGACCAACAGAATTCTGGTTTAAAGTCAATAGCACAGTAATTTTTATTATTTTTATTATTTAAAGGGCACATTAGTAATATGTGCCTATAGGTGGGTGCACAATGCGTGTACACTCTATTTTACACACACAGGATGCGCAGCAGCACACAAACATTTTTAAATATTAAAAATAAAAGGATTCCTCTCTGGAGAATCGCTCCAGAGCAAATGCGAAATCCACCATGCAAGTGCATAAATGGTGTATGATGTGTTGCATTTTGAGTTTTAAATATTCGGAGTGTCTATTCACAACAAGTGCAAATAGTGTGCCTTGTCGTCAAGCGCTGTTCGCACTAGCTCCACCTAACAATGCCCGGCTGTGCCAAACAATATATTTTTTAAAACACTGGTGCTTCAATGTGTTCAGTGGTGTAATCAGTAAAGCGTATGGCTAATGGATCATTGTTTTGACATGATCGTGTGAATCCGACTTTTGCAGAGCTTTCTTTTATGATCTTTTTTCTTTGCATCTATTGTCAATACAAATTTAGAACATTTTCTAAATGTGGAAATAAATTGTCTAGCAAAATCTCTACTGTAGTAGTGCTCTACTGTAAGTACAGCTGCTGCAATGATGGCCTGCTTGGCGTTTTGAGGTGAGGGGCTCAGCTGTAACTAATGGACATCACGCTGACATTGACCTCTATTCCGACTGATGGGTATATGGCAGGTTCATTCCCATTAGTTTTGCTCTCTTTTTCCATCACTGAAAAGTTATGCAACTGATGTCCCAAAACACATGTGCATATATCTCCTGTCTAACGTTCTGACAGTCCTCCTCACTGTATCACCACTGTAAGTATGATCAAGTCTTGTGGTCTGCCAACATCTTGTTTATTCAGATGGCTTTTGCTGACTCTAAATTAGTTAGTTTTAAATATGCTTACTCCACAAACTCCATTCTGTAATCACAGGACTGAGAAGAGGGAGTCTCATTAATCAATGATAAAAATCCTAGTGAAGGAGGTCGTCTGTATCTCATGAGCATACGCAGTAATTAATAGAGCATGAGTGAGGTGAGATTCAGTAGGAGTCTCCCGCTGTAAGCAGCATATGCTCCATCCAATTGTTATAGCCAGGAACATCTGCAGAGTGATTCCAGAGAAAACTTTAAGCACTTGCCCTTTTTGCATCCTGCATCACTTGAGCCAACCAATTACTAGCCTATTCAAAAATCCATCATAAACCAGCATAAATTCCATGTCCACTAGGCTGGTTTATGCTGGTTAGAACTGATATAGTTTTAGTTGGTGTAGCTGTGGACCAGTATTGAATGGTGTATAATTAAAATATTATTAAAAAAATATTATAATAATAAAAATATTATAATTATACAGGATTTTATATATATATATATATTTAACATTTAACATAACATTTTTTATTTAATTTAATTTTAAGCACAACAATCAAATATTTTTTTACGAATTTGCATAGGCCTATTTCCTTGAACAAAATTTTAGTCAAGGACAAAATGCCATTAAAGCACCCAATAGCAGTGGGAAAATATCATTATACATCAAATTGGTGACAACAATCTCTTAGCCTTTACAGTCTCAAAACAGGACAATGGTACGGTTGTTGTGATTGACGGAAAATGCATCAATGCGTTGAACACCCAAAGCCTTCGCTCTTCGTGTATTGATTAGCTGCCGTCTCTGCATCAGCGGCCAACGTGTCAGCGGACTGCTTCGTGTCAGACTCCGTACACTCAACATCTGAACCGCTCTCAACCTCTGGGTAGGAACTAAATTAGAATCACAAGATTGCTTACGCTGTAAAAAAAAAAAAATCAGGTCTCCAACTGAACATTTTCTAGTGACTGATCACATGCACCCTGCTCTGACCGCGCCGCCCTGGGTGCCTGAACTTTGTGGGCCACCATAGCCTCCTGAACATTTTTGTCCCCCATTCCTCCCTTGTTGACCCCTCCCTTATTTGTTCCTTCCTTCTCTGTTTCCCCTGTTCCTCCTGTCCCGCCCTGGTCTGTCCGGCCCTGGTCTGTCCCTCCCGTCCCGCCCTGGTCTGTCCCTCCCTGGTCTGTCCTGCCCGTCCCTAGTGGAGCGTCTGGTAGCCGCTTCTTAAGGAGGGGGTAATGTCACATGCCTGTCCTGTCTTGTGTGCACATGTGGGTTTTGTCAGTATGGTCTTTGTGCTTCTGTCATTGTCTGATCCCTCCCCCCTTGTTATCTGATTAATGTTTGATTTCTCCCACCTGTTCCCTCTTCATTTCTTCCTTTATAAGCTCCTTGTGTTTGTCAGTCTTTGTGGCATCCTTGCTATGTTTACATATCCTGTTTCCCTGTGTTGGTATGTTTTGAGTTTATGTTTTTGGAACCAGTTGTTTTGCCCCCTCGTGTTTTTTGTTTTGTGTTGTTTATTTTATGTTTAATAAATTCACATTTCTCTGCTATTGAGTTCTCACCTTAGTTTCTTTAGTGTAACGTGACAGTGTGTTGCTTACCTGGGGAACACATGGCACCAGGATGCACTATGGGAAGAAAGCAAGCCGGCGGAGGCAGTGTGATGCTTTGGGCAATGTTCTGCTGGGAAACCTGTTCAAACAATGTTCTGATGGATGGGTCCTGCCATCCATGTGGATGCTACTTTGACATATTCCACCTGTTGCAGCCCATACAACCTTTCATGGAAACGGTATGGTTTCCTAACCCTAACCCTGCCACAAAGCAAAAATGGTTCAGTAATTATTTGAGGAGCACAACAACAAGTTTGAGGTGTTGACTTGGCCTCCAAATTATTTAAAGTATTGTTCTGACAAAATTACTTGCTTTTATTTAAACTTTTATATTACTTTGCAAAAAATAAAGAAAATACAAAGCATACAACAAAAAAAAAAAAAAGGCAAAAGCACTTAAATTTATACAAAAATTTAAATATAGAAATAAAAGTTAATTTAAAATATCAATAATTATATATAGTAATAGTAAAATAACACTCAAAAATGTTTTCTGTTAAATTGAGACAATTTTTGAAATGGAGTAAGCATATAGGTTATTGTAGATAATATAGTTATACACTCACCTAAAGGATTATTAGGAACACCATACTAATACTGTGTTTGACCCCCTTTCTCCTTCATAACTGCCTTAATTCTATGTGGCATTGATTCAACAAGGTGCTGAAAGCATTCTTTAGAAATGTTGGCCCAAATTGATAGGATAGCATCTTGCAGTTGATGGAGATTTGTGGGCTGCACATCCAGGGCACGAAGCTCCCGTTCCACCACATCCCAAAGATGCTCTATAGGGTTGAGATCTGGTGACTGGGGCCATTTTAGTACAGTGAACTCATTGTCATGTTCAAGAAACCAATTTGAAATGATTCAAGCTTTGTGACATGGTGCATTATCCTGCTGGAAGTAGCCATCAGAGGATGGATACATGGTGGTCATAAAGGGATGGACATGGTCAGAAATGCTCAGTTAGGCCGTGGCATTTAAAAGATGCTCAATTGCCATTAAGGGGCCTAAAGTGTGCCAAGAAAACATCCCCCACACCATTACACCACCACCACCAGCCTGCACAGTGGTAACAAGGCATGATGGATCCATGTTCTCTTTCTGTTTACGCCAAATTCTGACTCTACCATCTGAATGTCTCAACAGAAATCGAGACTCATCAGACCAGGCAACATTTTTCCAGTCTTCAACTGTTCAATTTTGGTGAGCTTGTGCAAATTGTAGCCTCTTTTTCCTATTGGTAGTGGAGATGAGTGGTACCTGGTGGGGTCTTCTGCTGTTGTAGCCCATCCACCTCAAGGTTGTGTGTGTTGTGGCTTCACAAATGCTTTGCTGCATTCCTCGGTTGTAACGAGTGGTTATTTCAGTCAAAGTTGCTCTTCTATCCGCTTGAATCAGTCGGGCCATTCTCCTCTGACCTCTAGCATCAACACTGCATTTTTGCCCACAGGACTGCTACATACTGGATGTTTTTCCTTTTTCACACCATTCTTTGTGAATCCTAGAAATGGTTGTGCATGAAAATCCCAGTAACTGTTCCCAGATGTTCTTCGATAAAGAGTAGGGGTGTAACCCCGGCATCCTGGCCAAATTTGCCCACTGGCCTCTGTCCATCATGGCCTCCTAATCTTCCCCCTATCCTGATTGGCTTAATCACTCGGTCTCCTCTCCACCAATCAGCTGGTGTGTGGTGAGCGTTCTGGCGCAATATGGCTGCCGTCGCATCATCCAAGTGGATGCTGCACATTGGTGGTGGTTGAGGAGATTCCCCCTTCTATGTAAAGCGCTTTGAGTGCCTAGAAAAGCGCTATATAAATGTAATGAATTATTATTATTATTATTAACTGAGCAGATTGTGAAATACTCAGACTGGCCCATTTGGCACCAACAACCATACCACACTCAAAATTGCTTAAATCACTGTTCTTTCCCATTCTGACATTCAGTTTGGAGTTCAGGAGATTGTCTTGACCAGGACCACACCCCTAAATGCATTAAAGCAACTGCCATATGATTGGTTGATTAGATTATTGCATTAATGAGAAATTTAACAGGTGTTCCTAATAATACTTTAGGTGAGTGTAAATAGATCATTTAATGTTAGATGAGATCTTCATGTAAAAATCATTGACTTTTGATCTCAGTAAATCTAAGCTCAGTTTGAGACGTTATTGAGATCGCTTCCGAGGGTAAAGCAAATGTGAGAGTGAGACCACTGGAGTGTTTTCAGATCAGGCGGAAAGCAAAGCAATTTGTTCTCATTTTCTGTTTCTAAGAAACTGCTGCATATCATTGAATCTCACATACTAGTTTGTAGTTTCATATGATATATTAGTTCACAAGCTTTCCAGGCAGATTTAATGATCCTGAATTAGACACAAATGAGACATTACAGCATGAGTATACAGCTATAAAATGAAAGTGAACTCAGGATAATTGGTCTTTGATGAGAACTATGTGACCTTGGATTGCAGATGTTTGTGTTTCGGCAAATCTAAGCACAGTTTGAGAAGACTTTTGCAGGCTTGTGAGACTGCCGGGATCTTTTTCTCATGAGGATGATCTGAGAAGCAGGAGACTTAAGCAAAAGTTTCCATTTGCTTTCCATTTTGTGTCATTTGCTGTCTGAGAGAAGACGGATATTAAAAAGATATCGTCTGGAGTTTTTCTATTCTAAGGGAAGGTTATTCAGATTTTCGTATTACCTCAGTTGTATAAACCGGTGACTCTAATAATCTGCTTACTTGATAGATTAGTTCACGAGCCGACCAGCCAGATGTAACAATGCTGAATTATTTATAGGGAACGTGTCAAGCTCATTTATGCTTGCGCTGAACTTTCCCTCTGCTGTACCAGAAGGAAAAGAGACAATGCCTTAGAGATGCTTGGAGTTACTAGAAGGTTGCGTTTTATAGCATGTCTTTTTTTTTCTTCTTCTCATCTTTCTTCTGCGGATGCCAAATCCATTTGCACTCTGCCAGGAGAGTTTTGCTTCACAGGGCAGGTGAGAAAGATGCAGAAGGGAGGGGGATTGTTCTGTGTTAGCCCAGCATTGGATGTTTCGAGAGAGGGAGTGGACTGTGTCTTTCTCTCTCCTCCTCTCTCTTTCTCTGTCTCCATCACTATGGAGTTAAGGCGAGGAAACCACACAGCCAGTGGAAGCATGCATGAGCTCAGGGTGCTAAAACAAAAGGCACACTATCTATCACCCAATATATCATTCCGTGGACCTGCACATCCATTACAGTGATGAGCGTAAGAGAGAGGCTGAGCGTCCCGTAATTCGTTACCAAGGAGACTACAATGATGAAATGCACTAGCGTCTCGTTTTCCATGTTTCCTGAAGTCTGAAGGAACTTAATTGCTGTTATGCCAGGCTCTGGCACTCAGGAGAACATCATGAAGGTGAGGGTTAACTTTCTCTTAAGGCTCTTAAAAACCTGTCAGAATTTTCCAGTAGAAAGTGTCTGCGTTTAAATTAAATGATATTTTGCTCAGCTCTCCCCAAAAGAAGAGGGTGTACAAATGTATTGTGTTTTAATATATTGCAATACAAAAAAATGCAACATGTATCACAGATAGTGCCAATCTGTATTGTGTATAGTTCACACAAAATGAAAATCACTGTGTGAGAAAAAAAAATCTAGTTTACAGAGTTTTAGTGTCAGTACTACATTAAGCTACTATATACAGTGTTGAGTATAATGTACCATAATGCAATGGGGATATTTGTGGGTCCTGATAATGCCAAATGTACAAATTTCCAAATGTCTATCTAGTCAGTGACAGAGTGCAAGAATATTTTTCTTAAAAAAATTCTGTATATTCAGCTTGAGTCATGAATATTTTATATTGTCTTAACATTGTCCTGTGCATTGGGTTACCAACAAGTCCAAAACTTTTCATTTTTACCCCTAATGTAATCCCAAATTTAGCAGTATCATGATAACATGACATGAGGGTATCGTTACATCCCTAGAATATAATCAGCCCACCAAAAATGTCTTATTATAATCTGCAAATCTTACTAATTATCACTAATATATATTATACACGGATTATCTCTTCCTCACGGCACCTGTTAGTGGGTGAGGTATATTAGGCAGAGTGAACATTTTTCCTCAAAGTTGATGTGTTAGAAGCAGGGAAAATGGGCAAGTATACGGATTTGAGAGAGTTTGACAAGGGCCGAATTATGATAGCTAGACGACTTGGTCAGAACATCTCCAAAACTGCAGCTCTTGTTGGGTGTTTCCAGTCTGCAGTAGTCAGTATCTATCAAAAGTGGTCCAAGGAAGGAACAGTAGTGAACCAATGACAGAGTCATGGGCGACCAAGGCTCATTGATGCACGTGGGGAGCGAAGGCTGGCCCGTATGGTCTGATTAAACCGAAGAGCTACTGTAGCTCAAATTGCTCACGAAGTTGCCGGTTCTGAAAGAAAGGTGTCAGAATACATAGTACATCGCAGTGTGTTGCATATGAGCTGGGCAGACCAGTCAAGGTGCTCATGCTGACCCCTGTCCACCGCCAAAAGCGCCAACAGTGGGCACATGAGCATCAGAATTGGACCACGGAGCAATGAAAAAAGGTGGCCTGGTTTGATGAACATTTTCTTTTACATGTGGATAGCTGGGTGCGTGTGCATTGCTTATAGGGAACACACGGCACAAGGATGCACTATGGGAAGATGTGATGCTTTGGGCAATGTTCTGCTGGGAAACATTGGGTCCTGCCATTCACGTGGATGTTACTTTGACACGTACCACCTACTTAAACATTGTTGCAGATAATGCACACCCTTTCAAGGAAACGGTATTCCCTGGTGGCTGTGGCTTCTTTCAGCAGGATAATGTGCACTGTCACAGAACAAAAAAATGGTTCAGGAATGGTTTGAGGAGCACAACAACAGGTTTGAGGTGTTGACTTGGCCTCCAAATTCCCCAGATCTGAATCTAGTCGGGCATCTGTGGGATGTACTGAATATTAAAAGATCTGCTACTAACATCTTGGTGCCAGATACCATAGCATACCTTCAGGGGTCTAGTGGGGTCCATGCCTCGACGGGTCAGGGCTGATTTTTGCAGCAAAAGGGGGACCAACACAATATTAGGAAGGGGTCATTATGTTATGCCTGATATACACACACACACACACACACACACACACACACACACACACACACACATAATGAGATATTTGTGTTTTGGAATTTTTGGGGGATAATATGGTTCATTTTCTGTGAAAAATAATGTCACAATGCAGAGATGGAAATTTTTTCGTATTAATATAATATAATATGACCTGGACATTTATTATTGAGAATTACTCAATCACTCATAATTACCAGATACAAAATAAGATTAGCAGATTACTATGAATCTTAATGTCATTATACACATATACAGTATATCATATAAATATATAAATTATTGTGAAAATTATTTTTCCTCTCACACTTTGATATTCACTTTGCAAATACAGCATGGTTTACAGTAGCCTGACTAAGCTGCATGTCAGGCGTTTTTTGATTGTGTGTCAGAACGCTTAACTCGGCACGACTGAACTCTGAAAAGTAGCAGATAAGGTTGGAAGGAGCAGCACATCGTCATGTCAATCAAAAGTGTCAGCACAGACAGCTCAGTGCGAACACAGCATTAATTTGACAGGATTTCTCTTCAGGCA
This sequence comes from Pseudorasbora parva, assembly GCF_024679245.1. Classification (NCBI taxonomy): domain Eukaryota; kingdom Metazoa; phylum Chordata; class Actinopteri; order Cypriniformes; family Gobionidae; genus Pseudorasbora; species Pseudorasbora parva. Next base: position 8,766,582 of record NC_090183.1, on the reverse strand, counting down.
GTGAAAGTCTCTGTTTACAGACAACTTTAATCCTTCCATTGCCACCAGCAAGACCGTTTCTTTTTTTATTACAGTGGCAGAAATCTGACATATCTTTTGATTACTACTGTAAATGCAGTAAGCTTCTAGAAGAAGAAAAAAACAATACTGAAACACTAATTGACTCCTGACTGATATCATTTCCAAATATCACCTTCTTTTATAGGGTCTGAGAGAAGCCAAGATCTTTTTAATGGCTCGAGTAAACATACTAGACACATCAGTGTTAGGTGACCGTGATTTCACCAAGTACAACATGTTCCTAGATCAACATCTTTGTTGATTCTGGAACAACATTCCAATCATCAGATTTGAGGGACAAATTTACAGATTATGTAAAGGATAGGCTTACAATCAGTGCTTACATCAGTGTACATTCAGTTTGATTTTAGGGATAAGTTATGGGCAGGGTTAGGATATAAGAACTAACTTTTCAGACGTTAGAATGTTCAAGAATGTTAGACAAAATATGTTGATCCAGGAACATGTCTTACTCTGCAAAATCATGTTACATGTTTTCTCTAAGGTTTCTGATCTGATTTAAGGCCTGTCTTGATATTCAAATGCCCTTTGAGATAAAATAAATAAATAAACAGGATAAACATTTAAGCTTTTTTAAACATTTGGATCTGTGGAAATCCAAAAATAAAGTCAAGTCAATCATGACTACATGAATGTGTAAGAAATGAACACTAATTGACCAATTTGACGGCAAGAAGGTTAATACTTGCAGTAATCTGCACGCTCTGAGGCGGTGGACTCCCTGCTCTTCAATTAAACTTCACTTTGCATGTCTCCTTCAAAAGAAAATTATATATGATGTATATGTCACTTGCAGACATCTGTAAAGCCGGTACTCTGATGGAGGCCAACAGATGGGATGGGAGACAATCTCTCTCAAGGGGGAAATGTTCAGGGAAGTGCTGCACTAAGCAAAAATCTAGTGTGCGCTTTTTGTGGAGAAAAAAATGATAAGTTCTGTTTCCATTACAGCAGTGGTTCTTGCTTCAGGACCCATATTTTTACAACACAGTACCAAAATTCTTTATTGTACCAAAGTAAACAAAAATGTCTTCATATACTGAAAGAAATCTGAATGTAAGTTCTTTATTTATATAACTGAATATGCCCAAAAACCTTTCTGAGGAGGAGACAACATATTTTTCCTATACATATCATAAAGTCTCTAACATGCTGATTTGAGGTTCGAGAATCATTTCTTATTATTATCAATGTTGAAAACAGTTCTGCTGCTTTAATGGGTCATGAAATTAAATTGTCCTTGATCTTTTGACATATCTTTGTACCATTAAAATATCCTGCAAATTTCATAGCTAAAGTGTACTCCTCATTATAAACAAAGTATTTATTTAATCAAGTTCTAAAACTAGCTCGTTTGGATATGGGATTTGTGACGTCACATGGGCAAATACATTTGCACATATATACCTGCCTTGACAAATCGTTATAGCGCACATCATCGCACCCAGGGACGTTTCTAGGATTTTCATTTTAGGGGGGCTCAGCCCCCTGTGAGGGTAGGCCTGTAGAAAAAATGGTAATACTATTCAGTTCAAGGTTCAAATTGCACTATTAACTAATAGCTTACAAACATGGATACCCAGAAGATATGGCTGTTTATTATTACTTATGAAGCAAATATTAACACCTTACTGCATGGCCATACTGTACATGCATTAATCATACCCAATAATGTAGGCAGGTTTATAGATCCCAAATGTTATGGTGGTTCGGGGGCATGCTCCCCCGAGAAAATTTTGATTTCTATGATCTACATATGTGCATTTTAAGATGTTCTGAAGGCCAAAAAATTAGATAACAATAGCTTGAAAACCATGTCACTGGGCAGTAGATTATTTGTCTTTCTTGTGTCCAAATCTCTCTTTTTCTCTGTTTTTATCTCGCCCTGTCTCTTCCCCTCATAACGCTGAGCTTTGACTGATATTTTGTTCCGTTTTTGTCAGTGAATAAAGTAAACATATGGTTTACATATTAACATACTGATATTTATATGTTTAATGAATAATTTTCTTACACGTTAATTTACTGTTTATTAAAGTTTTAAGTTTATTACATTCACAATATGAACACATTCATTACTAATGCCCAATACAGGCTGAAAAAGCTGAGTTTTTTTATTTACTGAATGTTACAAATAGAATTATATTAATTTACAACTTTATTAACATTATTAATCTCATGCCTAATCTGATTAAAATGGCTTGGTTAATATTTCTTGTTCGTTAAGGCCTACATTATGAATCACATATTTTCAGTTAAAAATGGCGAAATTAGACAAAAGTTTATTAATTTGCCTAAAATTGTTTTTCTTTTGTTTAACAATTCTGACTTTGAGCAGCAGCTGTCAAACATGAATGTTTAGTTTAGCAACATGACGTTGAGTTGCGCTGCTAAAATTTACGCTCAGCCTCAGCAGTTTCTGTGTGACCATAAAGCACCCCCGGTCAACAAATACATGAACGCGACACCCACGGGCACCATTAAAAAGGATGCGTAGGGCATCAAGACGGCCAGCGGCGGTACGGGGTTAATCACATATTTTTTAGGGGGGCTGGGGCATAAGTTTCGGGCCTAGCGACGCCCATGATCGCACCATAGTGTTGCGTTCAGGTAAGCGCGCTCGAGTATGCCAACCACATGACAAATGGAGGCTCATTTGCTCATTTCTGTAGAGACTTCAGAAGATTCCCAGCAAGCATTAGCCGTCATTTTACCATTTCGCTTAACTAGTCATATGAGTAACCCACTTTTAGCCAAAATGTTGTTTTTGCCTGAATAACTTGGGGGATGTGTGATATTCCATCATGTAAGCAAAGTCAACAGTGATTATAAAGTGTTTAGTTTTGACATGTTCATGTTGTAGATGACTAGTATATTCTTGAGCTATTAGACGTCTACTAAATTCTCACTGACAGCCCAAATTTTGCCTTGTTTTAGCCTAGACGTCAGGGCTGTGTTTCGACGGCTCTTAAACGTCCTGGATCACATTAGCGGAGTATGTTTGTTCAGAGAATTTGACTGCAGAGGCAAAGTGTAATGGAAATTTTGTGTTGCCCCCTCGCACAATGACCACGGCAACCTTCTGCTTTTCTGTAGATTTATTTGCCCCGGGGTTTTTTTCTCTTTGGTTTTTGCAACAGATTCAGGGTGGAAAGCTTCACCATGAACATGCGTTATCTGCGCTATTTCTTATACTTTTTACTTGAACTTTTTGAGTCTTTTTTCCCAAAGCACCCCCAACAGTATATATATTTTTAGGTTTCTTTTGTGTGTGTTTGCAAAAACCTTTCTTAACATATAAGTGAACCGCAAGGAACATAAAACAACATCATAGCCTGATGACACCTTGATTTTCGCAGAATCATGGGGGTTGTTGTCTTCACCTCTACAGCAGATGGAAAACAATCTGGCAGGACTTGGGCAGAAATTATATTCATGGAGATTTATTAATATTACTGTAGTATGAGGGTGAGGCTGAAGGCGGCGTTGGACACAGGTATGATGTCAATGATAGGCGACGCATGGACTCCATGTCCAGGTCCATGTCCTGGAAAAATTGCTTATTTCTCTGGATTTAAAGATTTTGGATTTTTGGATATTTTAATCCACAAATCTTACATATTGTACCTTTAATGTATCCTTGCTCAATAAAAGTATTAATTTCTTTAAAATAAAAATAAAAAACACCCAGACTTTTGAATGATAATGCATATTGCTGGTATTTTCCTGCATTTCATTATTCGTAACCTACCAGATGAGAACGTTTTATACATTGACCACACCAATATTTATAGACCCTTTTCACAGTTTCATGCAGATGCTTGTTTACAGCAGTGGTTTGGAGAGAAAGCTGCATAGCAAGAACACTCACGGACATTAATATCTTAATGCCTTAAAATTTGACAGATGTGCTCTATCATTCGCTCAGACAAAAAAATAAAATTATAACTGGGAACAGATTCCAGAGCAGACAAGGAGAATTTTGAATACCATAAATCTTTACCCTGCAAATTTGAACCATCACTATTCAAATTCATTTATCTGTCATTGCATCAGCTCGGAGAAGCGTTTATTTTAAATAAAAAGAAGAAAGAAAATATTTGAAAAGTGGAAATAAAGTGCCTAACATGTATAGAATAATTGGAATAAAGTGTTTATTGGGTAGGGGAAGGGGTGTACTTTAGGGACAGTGACAAGTAATGTCTCAATAAGGAGGCATTTATTTATGATTTACATACAAACAAAAATAATATACACTGAATATGTTGTCGTTACTGCATACTGTGAGGTACAAATAGTATCTGCCACTCTATGTACTAGGTATAGCATCTAACAACTTTTTACACTTACTGATTTTTATAGTGTAAATAGCCTCTGCCTAGCATCTGTTGCTAATAAAATACTGCTATTTGCATTTAGCGTAAATAGCATTTAATAGCCTCTGCCTTATAAACCTTATCTGAAAGATGTGACTGGCAGACCTTCTCTCTGAATGTCTTCTACAGTCCCAGCAGAAGTGCATTGCTGTGTTTGCACTGCTTTGCTGCTTTGCTGTCCTGTTGGCTCTAATTTTCTCTGCTGTGGACGTCTGGGGAGAGGATGAGGATGGTGTCACTGAGGAGAACTGCAGCAAAGATTGTCGGTAAGAAGCAGTCCTTGTAGATTATACTCTGATGATTTTATTTGCTACAGTACATTATATAAAATGACCCAAAAAGTACACCATGGAGCGCCACATATTCAGCTCTGTTTTGTACCTTCAGCCAACATGAGCTAGTTATTTAAATCCTGGCAGTATATCCTTTTCATTCAGAATAGTTTTAACATTTACAGCGGGCTTAAGTACAGTTCAAACAAAAGTGAGAATTCTGTGATTATTTACTAACCCTCATGTCGTTCCAAACCCAGAAGACTTACGTTCATCTTCAAACCCAAATGAAGATCTTTGTGATGGAATCTGAGAGTTCTGTCACTCCACTGACAGCTACGCAACTACTTTGAGGAATAAAAAAGTCCATAAAGAGATTGTAAAACTGATCCGTATGAATTGAGTAGTTTAGTCCAAATTCATATTATTGGTTCTTGCAAAAGCTCAAACGTGCTGCATAACATGAGAATGAACCTCATTGGTTCTCGCAGAATCTCAAATGTGCGGCGTAACACGAGAATGAACCTCATTGGTTCTCGCAGAATCTCAAACGTGCTGCGTAACACGAGAATAAACCTCATTGGTTCTCGCAGAATCTCAAACGTGCTGCGTAACACGAGAATAAACCTCATTGGTTCTCGCAGAATCTCAAACGTGCTGCGTAACACGAGAATGAACCTCATTGGTTCTTGCAGAATCTCAAACGTGCTGCGTAACACGAGAATAAACCTCATTGGTTCTCGCAGAATCTCAAATGTGCTGCGTAACACGAGAATGAACCTCATTGGTTCTCGCAGAATCTCAAATGTGCTGCGTAACACGAGAATGAACCTCATTGGTTCTTGCAGAAGCTCAAAAGCGCTGCATAACATGAGAATGAACCTCATTGGTTCTCGGAGAAGCTCAAATGTGCTGCGTAACACGAGAATGAACCTCATTGGTTCTTGCAGAAGCTCAAAAGCGCTGCATAACATGAGAATGAACCTCATTGGTTCTCGGAGAAGCTCAAATGTGCTGCGTAACACGAGAATGAACCTCATTGGTTCTCGCAGAATCTCAAACGTGCTGCGTAACGAGAATGAACCTCATTGGTTCTCGCACGTCAAGCAAACATGCTTGAGCTTCCGTTTCTGTTTTGCCTACAAAAACGGCCGGTTTGGACTAAAACGAGCTTCTTCCTGGGTTGGTGACATCATAAACCCTTGCTAGTCACCGCAGATATGACTTCTACCCGTAATGGTAAGGGGGCGTGGCGTTTCCGGACAACCTGTGATTGGCACTTCGGCCAATAAAAATACATGAAACTACATTTGGCCATCTAACCAATCTAAGACCATTGCCTTTTTTGGAGCGATAGGCTTCATAGAGGCAGGAAGCAAATGAGCCATTCAAAGTGGAGACAGTGGAGATAACGGTATGGAATAAAGGTAAAATATGAGAAAAATACAAATCAATGAAATACAAAAATATGAGAGAAAAAAAATCGTAGTAAGACATTATATTGCGCCCCATAAACACAACCAAGCCTAGGACAAAAATATGGAACAAAAAACATGAAACTACCCTTTTAAGACACAAATAATGACCACAAATAATGTGCAACACAAAAAGATCAGAATTGTGCATTAAGACAATTAATTAAATAGGGTCAATTTTGATTCCATGTTGAATTCAATATACACAGTTTCTGTTTGGATTTAAATAGGCAAAGGCTTAAGAGTTTATGATTTGATCATTATCGCAGTGATTATGATGTTTCTAGCATGTTATATGTTTGGAAATAATTTTTCTAGCCTTAATTTATTGAGTGTGAAGCTTTTCATTTCTTAAACAACCATGCAGGAAGACACATCATGGCCATATTACAGGATGACAATGTCAAATTGTTAATCAATGGTTGGGAGGGAGCATGAAGAATCATTTCACATGAATTGGCACCTCTGAGTCCAGACCTTAAACTCACTGAAAGTCATTGGGATGTGCTGGAGGAGACTTTACAGAGTGCTGGACTCTTGCATTGTCAATACAAGATCTTAACCAAAAACTGATGCACCTCTTGATGGAAATAAATAAGCATGAATCTTGACATTGTCGTTCTGGAATATGGCCATGATGTGATAACAAGCTAGAAACATAATAATCACTGCAATAATGACTTTTCTTTTTGGCAGAGTAGTGTATGTTGTGCATAAAACAATGGAATATATCCAGCAAACTAACATCTCTTACATCAATGTTCTTTTAGCATTGTCCTTGTGGAGAACATCCCAGGGGAGCTGTCATTCAACAGTTCACCCCATGTCCCTCTCATTGTGGGTCTCAACCACCTTTTGGACCAAGCAAAACTGTCAGTTGAGATAGTGTCCCCATACTGGGCTCTGACCTCCGCCGATCAGGGGTCACGGCTTTATTCTGCCTATCAGGTTAGTTAGCCTTTTTTACCCTATTACAGTTGAATGGAAAATATACATATAAACACTTGAAGTAATTATTTTCTCTTTTTTATTGATATGCTGTTTTAGCAATATAGTTATAATAATGTTTTTTGTCTTACTGATACAAGCCGTAAAGAGTAAGGGCCCTTATATACACCCGGCGCAATGGGACGCCAGGCTTGACGCAAGTGTTTTTGGTAACGCTTTACAATACGGGTGTACTAATATGCATTAATTCATGCGTAACTAAAGGGTTAGTTCACCCAAAAATGAAATTTATGTCATTCATGACTCCTCATATCGTTCCACACCCGTAAGACCTCTGTTCATCTTCAGAACACAGTTTAAGATATATTATATATAGTCTGAAAGCGTATGAAAATGTATGCTCTTTACTGTCCAGAGAGGGAATAAAAACATCATCAAAGTAGTCCATATGTGACATCAGTTAGTAAATTAGAATCTCTTGAAGCATCGAAAATACATTGATGATTTATAAAGATATCATTATGTTATGACTTTACTTGGGGCACATGACTATTAACTAATTCAAAATTAATTCAAAACCCATAACCACAATTACATATTACTTATCAATTAGTTAATGGTCATGTGCCCCAACAAGTAAAGTCATAACATAATGATACCTTTATAAATCATCAGCTAATGATTAATTAAAGCAGATAACTGGAAGATGAAATGCATTGCTTTGACCCCTTGTGGTAAATTAAATAAATTAAATTAAATCATTTAATTAATTATTAGTTAATTTAATATGTTATTAAGGAATTAATACATTATGACACATTTAACTAATAACAATGTAATGATTACTTAATCTATTAATCATGTAGAATCGTCATTATTGCTGATGCAGTAATCATTAATAAATGGGTTAGTTCACCATTAGTAATACATTAACTCATGATTATCTGTGCATTAATTAAACATTAATTAATGCATATTAGTGCACCCGTATTGTAAATTGTTACTGTTTTTTGCTAGTTTCATCCCGACGCAGTTATCAGTTTCACGTCCAGCGCCACATTGTTTAAATAGCAAATGCACTTGCGATCTTCTGTTCACCCATAGGTGTGCTGGTCTGAAGACGAGCCGTGTTCAGGCGCATTGTTGGCGTGTTGCTATTTTGAGGCAACTGCAATCGACTGTGCTATTGACCAACAAAAAATATGCACAAAAAACTGGTCTAAATAAAATTGGTTTATTGCACGTTATGCCCAAAACACACCCATGACTCATTAAAACACTAGGTGCAACCCTTTTGGACCATGCGCCTGGCACAGAGCAATTTTTCCGTTGTTAAACTAGCAAAAGTGGATTCGGACATGTCCTAAGTGCCATGCGCTTCAGACCAGGTACTGAAATTGTTCAAATAGATAAATACAAAAATTGGTAAATTATTATACATTTATGGAGCCCAAAAACGACATGGTAATGGTAAAAAAAAAAAAATCAATAAATAAATGAGATAGGAGGAAAAAATATTTCAAAGCTTTTGAGTTTGCTTGTTTAATAATTTTACAAGAGAACATTTAGTACATAAAGTTACTGCAAAAGATTGCAAAGGGGGACAAATATATTTTAATGCTTTTGCGTTTGCTCGCAAAACTTTTGTATTCGCATGAGAAACTTGTGATGGAAATTATATGAGGTGGGAGGAAACTCTATATTTCAGCAAATACAAAGTTTCTCAGGGAACATAATAATTTTGCGTGAGAACACACTCATTTCTCGAAAGGAATGCAATAATTATGCAAAAGAATGCAAAATGTGTCTCAGGGGATTGTAAAACTTTTGTGAGGGAATGCAAAATCATTGAATTTGTTTTTTCTCTCTGCGTCTCCTCATTTTTACCATTAAAAGTGGTGAAATGATTATGCACAAAATATCGGAATTAAAAAAAAAAAAAATACAAATTATACTGGCCATAGCCAATTACTATGGATATATTTTGCATATCCTTCCTACTTTTGATCATGTACTGATAAATTCTACATCTAAAAAGTTTTTATTGTCATTGCGTATGGTGCTAATATTATAAAATCTTTTCCTGTTTTCTAGGGTCAGTATTTGTTTCAGAGATTATTAAGCCTGAAGTCTCGAGGTGTCAAATTAAAGATTGTCAGTGACCAGCCTAACTCCACCGAGGTGAAAAGCATGTCTGACCGTCGTAAGTGAACTCAAATCTCTCTTATGTTTAGTGATGCATTGATTTCTGCCTGCTGAAGTGCTGAATAAAGTACTAAAGCTGTTCTCTCGAGGCAAACGCTGTACGATCACACACACACACACACACACGCATCCATCTGTCATAACTCCTAGGGCTTTTCTCAGCTTCGGTCTCCCAAGGCTATGCGCAAGGTCAAAACATCACAAAAGTGCAATATTGTTTATGCCAGGGTTGAATGACAGACAGATCTCTCGTCAAGGTTGAGTGCTTAACTGTTCCCCGACCATTGCCTACATGGCTGGCTGTCTGTCTCTCCCAGATGCAGAAGTGCGCTACGTCAACATGACGGCCCTCACCAGAGGTAGACTGCTTTCTTCCTTTTGGGTAGTGGACAGGAAGCACATTTACATTGGCAGTGCTGGCATGAGCTGGAAGGCGTTGTCCAAGGTAAAGAATTTCATTTTACTTTGGCCTCGAAAAGTACTCGGATGATGTATGAATGTTATTACAAAACAACATACTTTTTAGGTGTTTCACATTTCATATCGAGATATGTGATTCTTGTTCCTGTTTTGTTTGTTTCAGCTGAAGGAGCTGGGAGTGATAATGTACGACTGTAGTTGCCTGGCTCTGGACCTGCACAGGATCTTTTCTTTCTATTGGCAGCTGCAGTACAGAGATTACATCCCTTCAATCTGGTCCAAGAGAGTCACGGCCGTGTTCAGCAGAGACCAGCCCCTCCATCTCAGACTCAACAGTACAGACGCGGCTGCCTATGTGTCGGTGAGATCAATAAATATCTCTCTTCTTTGTCTGACTCTGGTGATCTGCCAGTGTACATCTATTTTTAAACTACAAAGGGAAGAAGAGGATAGCTGCCATACATTTTACTGTTACCTTCAGTATCCTGAAACTCGTTTCTGTTATGACAGCTCTCGGGGTGTTTGGCATGGTTATAGATATGACGATGTAAAAGGGTTAGTTCGCCCAAAAATTAAAATGTGATGTTTATCTGCTTACCTCCAGTGCATCCAACATGTAGGTGTCTTTGTTCCTTCAGTAGAATACAAAAGAAGATTTTTAACTCCAACTGTTGCTGTGTTGTTGGTCATATAATCATGTGAATGGGTAACAATTCTATAAGAGCCAAAAAAAAAAAAAAAAACCATGCTTAGACAACATGCTCAAAGAGCACTGAGGCTCCTGGGGGGGGGGGGGGGGGGGGGGGGATGCTGTTTCATGAATACTGAGCTTTTTACACTGTTAAAGACTTGGATTCCCATCCTAAACATAGACAAAGTTTCAAAAACTAATGTTGGACGTTTGATGGAGTATTTCTGTGTCAAAAATACTCCATCCGGTTTCTTACAAGTTTCGGAGAGTTTTTTTCGAGTATGGCTCGGCTTGACGTTGATAGACCGGAAGGTCCTTGTATGGGCGTACGGGCTCTTCTCCCGGTAGGGTGCTCGCGCGCGACTAGAACGAGAGAGAAAATGCACGCCCATAAACACTGCTCTCAGCTGCAGATCCAGTCGTCCGTGAACACTTATGTCGTTATAGTCCGCGCCGCGCTCCACTTTATTCCTATGGGTGACATCAAGCGACTTCAACGCTTCAGCACAGCATTCCGGGAAGGCAGCGCTGCATTTGAACCGATTTGAACGCAGAAATGACGGGAAGCTTCACAACATCGCAGATCTCCACGGTCACTGCTGTCACAGGACTTCACCAAATCATACTAAAGAAGTGTGTTTTTGACGGAGCGGTCTCAGCGATAAAGGTTCACGGTCGTGCTTTGGAAGCAGGCGGTGAGTAAAACTGCTTCAAATGTCTATGCTGTTGGCTATCGTCGCGTGAGTAAACATCAGTAAACGACACGATCGCGTGCTTCGTCATTCAAATGCGCTAACGGTTAACTTACTCCATTGTTGTTCTATGTATAACGTTACACTAGTCTGACGTGCAAAACCGTTTTGCTTATTACTGCTAAGGTTTAGTCGCATACAATAGTCCATAAACCGAATCATGTCCTCATAAACTGCGAGTAAAGACACACAAATGTTGACAAGACACTAAATACAGTACATACCACAGAGACGGACGTCCTGATGTTGTTGTTTCTCCTGTTAAATTTATTTCAGCCTCCGAATCTGATTCTGGATTATATCTGTATTAGCTGAATCTGATCGACAGCCATGGGTTTCTCCACGCTTAAGGACGTCACCGCTTTGTGTGCACTCGTCATTCTTTAGCTCCGCCCACACGAAACGCCTCCAGGCGCTCGTTTTTTTCCGGAAAGACTCGGTACAGCCCATATTTCTTTTATAAATATAATAAAACTAAAGACTTTTCGGAGATATGAAGGATGCAATACTACTCTATAGGTACTCAAGATTGACATGAGATTGACTGAAACTGAGTGTTTCACCCCCCCTTAAGACACAAAACGATCAGTTTGTGTGAGAAATCGAGCCGCATTTATGTAATTTTTTACCTCAAATACAATGCTACATCCACAGCCTGAGCCTGGAACGCGCTTCACTTCCGATAAGGTCGAGCAGATATATGAGCCAGAGCGTGGATATTGATCTTACCAGAAGGGAAGCGTGTTTCAGGCTTAAGATATCAATGTGCACACACTACACACAGCAACAGTTGGAGTTAAAAATCTTCATTTGTGTTCTACTGAAGAAACAAACACACCTACATGTTGGATGCACTGGGGGTTAGCAGATAAACATCACATTTTTATTTTTGGGAACTATCCCTTTAATATGTTTGGTCTTGGCGGAATAGATCTTCTGCTGCTGTAAAAAATAATATACATGAATTACCCATAGTAGAGCTTTACAGGTGGAGCTGGGGAAGGTGGAGGGTTTCTGAACGCACACTGCAACTGCTCCAGCAAATGGTGAAGTATGTGAAGGTTAAACAGCAAGCTCATTGGTTACTGAAACAGCTGTGCCCAATAGAGAATTATATGTTTGCAATTATATGTTTTTTTTTAAATAAATAAATAAACACAAATAAATAAATTACACCTTAAAATATATTCATTCTATTTTTGATTAAATACATGCGGTTATATTGACAAAAGAGACTTAACAGGTGTGTGTGTGTGTGTGTGTGTGTGTGTGTGTGTGTGTGTGTGTGTGTGTGTGTGTGTGTGTGTGTGTGTGTGTGTGTGTGTGTGTGTGTGTGTGTGTGTGTGTGTGTGTGTGTGTGTGTGTGTGAGCCTGTTTACTGTATGTGCACAGATGTTGTCTTTTATGTAGTCAGTTTATCATTTTCACACATCTGCACTCCTAGTTGTAGATTCTGTACTATAAAAATACAGCTTATCCCTGCCCTAAATATTTTTACAGTTTTTCTCAATTGCTAAAACACTAAAACCCATCGGCTGAACAAATTTCTCAGTTGCCTGAACTCATTTAGCTAATTGTGCAGTCTGTTGTCAATACCTTAAACCATTTCACATAAAACACAATTTGCAAATCTCACTTAGACTTTTCAGCAAAACTCTAAACACATTCTCATTGTCAAGACACATTCTGCTCTCTAATGCACATGCCTTCATACGGGTTAACACAAGTGGCAACAATCAAATACAAATGGAGAACACAATGTTATTTAATGAACACAACCACTCAAAACTGATTTAACCTGTTTCAAATGATGAGACACAACCAATATAAGTACAGTGCATTGTAGGCTGTATACTGTACAATTAACAAATCTTATTGCCCTGAACATGTTGCTTTCCATTTGTTTACAGTAGGCTACTGACTGCTCAATAGATTTTGACTGGTTGCAGTTTCATATCAACATAGAACAAGTTTGTGAGATGCAGAGTACAGTACTGTAAAAATCAGCCTAATCTAACGAAAATGCATATCTATAGCACAAATTGTATTTATTGTGCGATTTATATGCCAAAATGAGTTTTTATGAGCATATGTTACGCAGTTTTCGTGTGCATATGATATGTACTTTATATTGTGTTATGTGCACGTACTCCAAACAACTCAACCTACCCAATGGGGTGACAATGCAAATCATATGCACATAAAAAATAATTGTGCCGTATAAATCACACAATAAATACAATTTGTGATGTATATGCATTTCATGAGAATGAGTTGGTAAAAATAGGGCTACAAGCAAGAGGAAGAACAAAAAATTGCAAAGCAAAGCAGAAAAGTAAATAATTTCTGATCAGTTTTGAGCTACTATGATGAAACATGTTTTCATTCATCACAAGACAATGACAGAAAAATATGAAATTTGTTTTAAGATTAAAAATTTACTTCTGCCTGAGAACTGTTTTGAACAATGTGTTTTCTATTTTTTGCTGTATTGTTTACTGATTGCTTGATAGTGTTTATCATTTTGATCCCTTTGTTTATGATTTGAGAGCAGTGTTTGATTTTGAACACAGGTAAAACTGTTTTGAGGTGAAAGTTTCATTTTGCAAGAGAAGTCAGAGGTTTTGTGAATAGTGCTTGAAGAGGAGGTTTTGTGTTTAATGGTTTCTGAAAATGGAGCAAGGTTTCAGAAATAGTGTTTTAGCAATTGAGAAAAACTGTAATACCATGTATAAAGTGTCTTACTTCCTACAAGATACAGTATAACTGAAAAAAATCACCTTTCTGACAGCCTTGTGGTGTATGTGGACACAAATTTGTATAACTACATGGGTATTACACTGGCATTGCACTATACGAGTGGTTTATGAGGACATTTCAAATATCCTCATATTTCAAATAGCTTTAAAAACATACTAAATTATGTTTTTTGAGAAAGTAGAAATGCAGAATGTTTCCTGTGATGGGTAGGTTTGGGGGTAGCGGCAGTGTAAGGGGATAGAAAATACGGTTTGTACAGTATAAAAACCATTACGCCAACGGAGAGTCCCTGTAAACCACATAGACCAACATGTGTGTGTTTGTGTGTGTGTGTGTGTGTGTGTGTGTGTGTGTGTGTGCGTGCGTGCGTGCGTGCGTGCGTGCGTGCGTGCGTGAGTGCGTGTGTGTGTGTGTGTCACAAATGTGTATAATGACATTAAAACAAAATAATGGTTATACAGCATAAACAGTTTACTTCTTATGGCTTAAAAAATACTAAACAGGTTATTATGGGATAAAATATACATGTTGTACAATATAACACCCATTACACCTTTACAGATTTCTAGTAAACCATGTATGTGTTTGTGTGTATGTGGCGTGATGGGTAGGTATGTGAGAAGAGTGAGAAGAGAGTTTCATGACAATACTTAATGCATTTGACATTTTACTGCACAAACATGTCAGAGTCAATTCCCCAGTTCCATGCAGTCTGTAATATGTTTACGTCTATGTCCAATCTCATTACAAAGATTTTAATGTAAACTGCTCTTTCATTGGTTTTACTGGATATTATCTGATTAAGATCACTCACTCTGCAGGTAATTTATCCCGGTGACTTTATTCCACACCCAGCAGAGTCACATGTGAGGACACTGGCCATCGGATTCTTATTTGAGTTTAATGAAATTCGACTCCCTTCCAGCAACAAGATGTTTACTCCACACCTCTGTGGCATCCATCATCTCATTGAAATGAATTGTGCTGTATTGTTATAGGCTGCAGGGAGACATTTCTAGCTCAGTGATAAAATACTTTTCCTGACAGTGATGCATGCACACAGACGGCCGTCTCATTAACTTGCTCTGGTGTGCCAGCCAAACGAAGTAAAGCTGAAAAAACTTTAAAAAAAGAAAACTGGTGTTTTATCTTTTATCTTTTCCCCTACTTTTCTTCATAGACATCTCCAGAGCTGTTTTGCCCCAAGGGTCGAAGCAGAGATGTAGATGCCATACGACACGTGATTCGAGAAGCAAAGAGATTCGTCTACATCTCTATAACTGATTACCTGCCTTTAGTCAACCGCAGCTTCAGAGGATCAGCAATCATAAGGTAATTTCAGCTATTACAATTGCTATTAAAAAGGAAATAAAATAATAATTTAGTGAGGGTTATTGATAAAACCAAGTTCTGCCAATAGAAAAGCCCTTGATAAGATTTCCTAAGACAATACACATTTCAAAATAAAAGTCACTTTTAACGTTTTGTATTGTGTTTGTTGTGTTAAGCTAAGATATCCCTTAAGTAAGCATGTTATATTTTATTTTATATTTAATATCAACTTGGTTTAGGTTTATTTAAAAAAAAAAAAAAAGAGCTTGAAGATGAGCAACATGTTAATTGTAATTGTGTCTAACATAAAACAAATCAAACAAACAAACAACAAAAAAAGAATGATTTATTCAGTTGATCATTCAATTTGATATTCACTCAATTTTATATAAATATGGAATGTCTGTGAATGTATAAAAATGTTAATAAATTTTATTTTATATAAAAAGCTCTGAAGAGTAACACTTCAAAAAATCTATTCTTAGTAAATGTTTTCCTGTGAAAATTCATCTTTTTTTACTCAGTTATGCCAATTTTAATTAAAGCAATAATTTAGACATATTATATATTGTCTATAATTATATATAATTCTTGCTATAAATCTAAATTCTTGCTTTAATTAAAATTGACATAACTGAGTAAAAAAAGATGCATTTTCACAGGAAAACATTTACTAAGAATAGATTTTTTTAAGTGTTACTCTTCAGAGCAATTTATATAAATTGATACAATTGCTCTTTTTTAGATTTATGACTTTATAATTGTTTGGTTCAGATACTGGTCGCCAATAGATGAGCTGCTCAGGGAGGCTGCAGTACTGAGAAAGGTCAAAGTTCGTCTCTTAATCAGTTTGTGGACACGTACACATCCGCTGACCTTTAACTTTATGACATCAATGCAGGCTCTATGCACAGGACTGCCAGTCTGCTCTATAGAGGTGGTGAGGGAAACATCTACGTTATTGATCTGTTGACACACACACACACACACACACACACACACACACACACACACACACACACACACACACACACACACACACACACACACACACACACACACACACACACACACACACACACACACACACACACACACACACACATGTTGGTCTATGTGGTTTACAGGGACTCTCCATAGGCGTAATGGTTTTTATACTGTACAAACCGTATTTTCTATCCCCTTACACTGCCCCTGCCCCTAAACCTACCCATCACAGGAAACATTCTGCATATTTATTTACTTTCTCAAAAAAACATAATTTAGTATGTTTTTAAGGCCATTTGAATTATGAGGACATTTGATATGTCCTCATAAACCACATTTATAGTGTAATACCAGTGTAATACCCATGTAGTTATACAAATTTGTGTCCTCATAAACCACATAAACAGGCTCACACACACACACACACACACACACACACACACACACACACACACACACACACACACACACACACACACACACACAAAACATATATTTCAATCTATTTAGGCTGTATTTTATATATGCATGTTTGTTTTGAATCAGAGATTTTACAGAGGCAAGGAGCAGATGGGAGGATTTCAGCACATGATAAATGAGAATAAATTTATGGTGACAGACAACGCAATATACATTGGTAAGAATCTCTCGCTCTCTCTCTCTCTCTCTCTCACTCACTCACTCACTCACTCGCAAGCATGCATGCAGACACACACACACACACACACACACACACACACACACACACACACACACACACACACACACACACACACACACACACACGCCTTGTTCGTTATCTTCCTTACTCTCCAATGACGTAATGTTTTTTGTACTGTACAAACTGTATATTCTTTCTATTCCCTTACACTAACCCTACATCTAAACTTACCCATTACACAAAACTTTCTGCATTTTTAAATTTTCAAAAAACAATATAAAACTCATTCTATATTATATATAAGCTTGTTTCCTCATGGGGACCTAAATTTAGGTAACAATGTACAGTAAGGTCTCATTCGTTGACATTAGTTAATACTTTAGCTAATATGAATTAACAATGAACAGTGTGTTTTACTTTACTTATTAGTATTTGTTAATGTCAGATAAAACAATATTAAATGTAATATTAAAAGGGATAGTACAGTGAAGAAAAGATGAATATAAATAAACCTAAATATGAAAATTATTATCTCATATTCATAAATAACTATTTTGTTGTCGGCTGTATCATATTAAAGAGGACTATTGTGAATTTTTTTTTTTTTTTCAGCTTTCTTAAATTTAGTGTAATGTTGCTTTAAAAGCATGAAAAAGTGTCTGCAAACCTATATTGAGCAATTTTTACAAATAACAATTTAGTTATATGAACAAAAAAAAAATCAAGTAAAGCTGGCACAATTTCTTTGAGTAAATACAAACCATTTGAATTTGTCACTGTTACATAATATTTATGCGCTGTTTACTTGATGTTGAATGATGTTATGTTAAATTTATAAAAGTTTATTATGTATGGTGAACACTGTTATCAATTCAATTTGCCTTTAAACATTTTAAATAACAACAAGCATTTTTTTATTTTATAAAATGCTAAATTAACTCCAATTTAAATTGAATTCCATCCAATGAATATGTGTATATAAGTGTCCACAGCCTAAACACACACACACACACTCTTCTGCATAATGGGAACCACAAAATTAAAGAAACTCCTCAATGTCCAACATAACTGAACACTAACATAAACTAATAACATCTTTACCTTTACTGAAAAACACTTAAAATAACACTTTAATCCATACATTTTCTCTCCTAGCGCCTGCCCTTTGCACAGCATGCTGGGAACTACTGATCCACTGCCCAGTTAGTTATGTCATCACAAATATTTCAAATGAATTAAGTAAACCTCAGTTTTAAATATATTAGGCTGATTGAACACAAACATATCTAATTTCGACACAACTTAATTTAATTAAGTAAAGTAAACATAATTTAAATGTGTCTGATCTATGAAGAGCCTGAATCATTTTTTTTTTGTTTATTTGTGTTGTTGCCATGTCCAAGAAATGCTGTTTTTTCCACCCCAGAAAATGTGGTTATTGTAAGATGCGTGACATTGCAGAAACACATTGAATGCAGTTAACCAATCACAACACACGGATCCGGCTGATCAATCAAAGTACATTGGGCTTTTCAGAAGGAGGGGCTTCATAGAGACAGGAACTAAACAGAGCAACACGTTTTGTCGCATAATAAACACTTGGTCAGGACCCATCTGCGTCGACTTTTAACGAGCAGGGCACTCCATTGAATTAAGTTGTTTGCCCAATGCTTCAGACCAAGACGCATTAACTCTTTACATTTTTTAAAATTTCACAATTGTATTAATATTTGTAGGCTATGTGTATATTTTTGAGCAAACAACCACACTCCTACCCACTTCTAACCAATATAAAACATGTAACGTTAACAGGCACAAAAAAAGTAGTCACAGGTATTTATTGCAAAAACTGACCAAAAACAGCATTCCAAGTCTTCTGAAGACAACATCTTAAAAGAACAGAGTTGATCTTAATGTTTTAATTGCTGAAATGATGATCCCGCTTCTCTGTGAATGCACTCAGTCATGCCTCATTCAAAAGATACACCTAACTCTTTAGCATGACACAATTGGTCATTCATGAGACACATTGGACACACAGAGCCAATGACACTTTGCAATCAAAGCTGACATAATGACGCAATTGGTCACGAGACATACGAGAGCCAATGCGATTTCACTAAAAAATGTGACGTAACGTTTCTTCGGGCGGCAATTTTTAAATGTGTGCATGATCTTCAGCGGTCATAATGGCAAAATCATAACCAAATTTCATCAATTACAATAACATTCCAATTTCCAATGTTTCTTATTGAAATCAATGGGGTGCCCTGCGTGTCGAAAAATGACACTAATAGGGTACCTGTGCTTTAAAAAGTGATGCTGAAGAGTTCTGAACAAGTGTCAATATGTGACGAGTTGAGTGTGAGAATCTGTTGCAACAGAGTGTTACTGACAGACTGGAAAGAGAGGTGCTGCAACTATGTAAAGTTCAAGCATGAATGCCTATCCTAGACCCCAAAAACAAAAAATCAAGCATAATTGTGGCATAATAGAGCCTCTAATTCAATTGTACCTATTTATTCACATTTATTCTTTCTCTTAAAAAGGGAATCTGGACTGGGTTGGCAGTAAGTTTGCCTCCAACGCAGGAGCCGGGGTAGTGATTCAGGAATCAGAGAACCAGCGGAAAGGGCAGGACTCGATTGTCGAGCAGCTGACTGCTGCTTTTGAAAGAGACTGGTTTTCACCCTTTACAATAAGCCTGCTATCTGGCAGCACAGCTCTTCAGGAGAGCCAACATGGGAGGCAGAAACTGCAAGCTCTGAAGACAAAACCAGAGAGAAGGGAGCATGAGTGAGCGCCGGGAATTCCTCTCTGAAGCGGGACCAATAAGCCAAGGACTTTGTGCCTCAGAACATCTGTGCCATGACTCTTACCATTTGAGTTTTCAAATGCTGTCAATGGAACTGAATTATAATCTCTGAAGGACTTCTGTGAAGGAAAAGTTTTTTGTGTGTGCTTTCTTTTTAAAATGATACAGTACAGCACTTTCGGTGAAAAAACAGATTACTCTTTCACTAAATCTTTATATGCATGCCTATTTAGATGAGCAGAACTGTGGAAATTACTCTAATATTCAGACTTTTCTTATTTTAAACCAAAATAATACTGCTCATGGAAAACTGACATTACCAAAATTTTATAATCATTGTGTTTTTCTCAAGATGTTCATTAACCATCATTTTTTTAAATCAAGCACATTTTTACTAAAAGAAATTTTGAAAAAAAAAATCTGCATATACGCCAAAACACGTGCTGATTACATATGCGGCTTCATACGGTCATTGCTTGATCTGTTCATCTAGATACTATGGCAAATCTTACACTGTGTATATAGATATATATCAAATGTTTACATGATGCAGCATGCACAGCCTTGAAGTAATGTACAATCGTACGCACAAGAAGAGACTGTTTTTCTGATTGAATACTAAGGTACGCTTATACCCTTTAAATGTAGCTTTATAGATTATCCTTTAATTGACTGTTTGTTTAATGGAACAGAAATATTTTTATTAAACAGTCATTGCTGATTGTTGATCGTATAATACAGGTCATATAAGTTGCATTGATTTCTCAGTAGTTTGTGGCCTGATGCTTTAGCATGTTTTGCCTTATATATGCTGCCATAAACTGTAGCTGCTCTTGCATTTCGGATGACTACCTCTTATGATGCATCTTATGATATACTGTATAGGCCTACATAAAAGACATATAACTGCTTTCTTCAGCATGGGTTATATATTGGAATGAATTATAGTCCTATGTGCATAAGATACTGATTTTTCCTTTTTTTATACATGGAATGAACAATTTATTATGCGATTAAATGTATAGCACCTTAACCGACTGTTATAATTAAATATTAAAGAGTTCATTAAAAATTGACTGCCTGTCGTAAATAGGCAACATATGTCTCATTGATTTCTCACTGTGTTGATGTTTAGTAATTTGTGTCAGACTGTCAGCAAACCTTTCTCAGAACCAAATCAATTTAAAGCCTCTCTCGGGAGAGCAATTTGTTTGGCACAGCCAAAGCAGAAAGATATTGTCAGGATAAATTCATACTTCTCTCATATTGTACATCTCAGTGAACATGAAAACCCTCAGACAAATGTTCATGCCCTACAACATAATCATCTACAAAGAACACAAATCTTTAATTTGTAGTTAATGATAAAAGGGATGGTCAATTATAAAAGCAAAAATTCTTAAAAATAATTTAAAAAAAGATCTTGTTCACTGACAGAAAAAACAAATGTGAAACCAAATAAAAGTCTTGGTATTTATAATAGAAACTGGATTGTATTCATATATGCCTTATGTCTGAAATTAAGTTAAGTTATAAGTATTTATTATATATATATATACTCACCTAAAGGATTATTAGGAACACCATACTAATACTGTGTTTGACCCCTTTCACCTTCAGAGCTGCCTTAATTCTATGTGGCATTGATTCAACAAGGCGCTGAAAGCATTCTTTAGAAATGTTGGCCCATATTGATAGGATAGCATCTTGCAGTTGATGGAGATTTGTGGGATGCACATCCAGGGCACGAAGCTCCCGTTCCACCACATCCTAAAGATGCTCTATAGGGTTGAGATCTGGTGACTGAGGGACATTTTAGCACAGTGAACTCATTGTCATTTGAAATGATTCAAGCTTTGTGACATGATCAGAGGATGGGTACATGGTGGTCATAAAGGGATGGACATGGTCTGAAACAATGCTCAGGTAGGCCGTGTTATTTAAAAGATGCCCAATTGGCACTAAGGGGCCTAAAGTGTGCCAAGAAAACATTCCCCACACCATTACACCACCACCACCAGCCTGCACAGTGGTAACAAGGCATGATGGATCCATGTTCTCATTCTGTTTACGCCAAATTCTGACTCTACCAACTGAATGTCTCAACAGAAATCAAGTCTCATCAGACCAGGCAACATTTTTCCAGTCTTCAACTGTCAAATTTCGGTGAGCTCGTGCAAATTGTAGCCTCTTTTTCCTATTTGTAGTAAAGATGAGAGGTACCCGGTGGGGTCTTCTGCTGTTGTAGCCCATCCGCCTCAAGGTTGTGTGTGTTGTGGCTTCACAAATGCTTTGCTTCATACCTCGGTTGTTACGAGTGGTTATTTCAGTCAAAGTTGCTCTTCTATCCGCTTGAATCAGTCGGCCAATTCTCCTCTGACCTCTAGCATCAACAAGGCATTTTCGCCCACAGGACTGCTGCATACTGGATGTTTTTCCCTTTTCACACCATTCATAGTAACCCTAGAACTGGTTGTGTGTGAAAATCCCAGTAACTGAGCAGATTGTAAAATACTCAGAATGGCCCGTCTGACACCAACAACCATGCCACGCTCAAAATTGCTTAAATCACCTTTCTTTCCCATTCTGACATTCAGTTTGGAGTTCAGGAGATTGTCTTGACCAGGACCACATTCCTAAATGCATTGAAGCAACTGCCATGTGATTGGTTGATTAGATGATTGCATTAATGAGAAATGAAACAGATGTTCCTAATAATCCTTTAGGTGAGTGTATATAGTGGGTACAGAAAGTATTCAGAACCCCTTAAATTGTTCACACTTTGTTATTGTATTGTAAAGTAATTGTTCACACAAACGTGATTTCATGTTGCATTGCTGCATCAATAGGAAAAGATTTACAGTAATATCAATTAAGTTCCAAGTGCCCAACCAAAGGGAACACTGATCTCCATATGGTGAGACATTTTAGGAAATCAACATAAATTTATGAAGTAAGCTTATGTAATGCTTGCCTGTACACCCCACAATTCCCTGAGGGGAACATGTTGTTTCTCTGTCTGTTCTCTGTCTTTTTTCTCCGAAAAACTTCTGATCAAGATTTAAAAGGAACACGCCAACTTTGGGACTTTAGCTTATTTACCGTATCCTCTAGCATTAGATAAGTCCATACATGCCACTCATCTCTGTGCATGCCATAACTCTGTCTGAAGCACCCACCGCTAGCTCAGCACAAAGACTGGAGGTAGACAGCTACATCTAGCCTACTGTTCAAGTGACAAAATAATGCCAACATTTTCCCAGTTATATCATGTACCAAGACCGATGGAAAATGAAAAGTTTTGATTTTCTAGACAGATATGGCTAGGAATTATTATTTCATTCCTGTGTAATGATCCAGGAAATGTGCTGCCGTACCATGGGTTCTCATATTTTCCGTCAGTCTTAGTACATGATGTAACTATACACGTCACAACATAAATAGGAAAATATTGGTGATATTTTGTCACGTATGAGCAGTAGGCTAGATGGAGCCATTTACCTCCAGCCTTTGTGTTAAGCTAGGGTAGCGGTGGGTGCGTCAGTTATGGGATGCATGGAGATTAAAAAAAAAAAAATTGTCTTGACTTATCTAACAAGTTCAAGTCCCAAAAAATCAGTGTGTTCCTTTAAGTGTTTGCTAAACTGCAGAGCATTTCCAGTAGTATTTTGCCTTTTTGGGGGGGGGTCAGGCAGTGTATTAAGCTCATGAAGCACTGCATAGTAGGAATGACCTCCTGATGCCCATATGTGGGACATGCCAAAATATTTAAAGGCCAATTCCAACAAATTTGCCAAGAATTAGAAAATCAAATTCAAAAGCACATCATCTGTCAGTAGAGATAAAGGGTTTATTTTCATTAAAACATATACAAATGACAAGACAAAACTTGTATCTGTTAAAAGTTATCTGTTGTGAACAAGTCTTGTTTCGTTCAATTGTGCAGAATAAGAGGTTTGTATCTTCTTATTGGATGGGCTTTAAATGTTGAACTCTGGAAAAGAGTAATTGATTGCTTTACACAGATCAGACAAGTTATGGGGTCTCCAGAGTAACAGGTTTCTTATTCAGGACAGCACTCAGCCATTGTTGTTCTTGCATCTGGCGCAGCTCGCGTAGTCTCTCCTCACGCGCGACTTTCCGTGCAGCATCATGCGCATCAAAAGAGAAAGGCTGCAAACCAGTCCATCTCATCCTTTAATAATAATAAAAATAATAAAAACACAAAGTAACAAAGTTAAATAATTCTTATAAGCATAACCAAAACATTGTTGAGAAAGTGAATTTCACCTTTGTAACTTAGAAATTCAAAGACGATTTGTTCTAAAAGGTTGTTTGAATGAGCAGGTGAAGATGCTCCAGAAGAGCTACCATATGCAAAGACCGGACCAGAGAATAAAAAAATTAAAAATAGAAAGAAAAAAAAGAAAGAAAGAAAGTGAATCAGGTTTTGGCCCGTTTACAAATTTGCACT
Source organism: Pseudorasbora parva (assembly GCF_024679245.1). NCBI lineage: Eukaryota > Metazoa > Chordata > Actinopteri > Cypriniformes > Gobionidae > Pseudorasbora > Pseudorasbora parva. Next base: position 8,742,333 of record NC_090183.1, on the reverse strand, counting down.
CATCATAGCACCAGGCCATGCAGTCAGGATGCTCAAACTGCTGAATACTGCACTGCATACTGCCTACTGTATTCAGTAGATATTGCACTATTAAACATATCAAACAGGGTTACCTAACCTTGTTCTTGCAATACAATCAAATGGAAAACAAAACAAAAAAACAACCACGTTTTACAGTTTACGAAAGGGAAATTGTATTCTGTGTTGTCTATGCTACACATTTTGGAAACTGTAAGAGGTCATTCGGGTATGTATGCAGATTTGTTTTTGCATATAGACTGCAGAAACACAAATAGTAGTATATACAACATTATTCTTAGCCAAATAGAGCTCACTTTAAGTGATTCAATTAATTATCCCTACACATTAAACTTAGATTTTAAGTTATTGCTATATTTTTTACACATCTGTTGGCTACTCTTTTACACAAATGGCTTTTAAAGGTGGTGTGAGCTCCGTGTTTTAAAGGATTTTTCAGCTGGACAGGTTGAATTATTTGTAACAGTAGCACACTTGTTCACTTAATTCATACAGTTACAGAGTTTTCTTTGTGTCTTTCTCGTTTTCCTGTGCATTATGGTAAACATCAATTATGTTGTGCTTGCTACGAGAGGGAGCAATTTAGCCTACCTCTACTCCACATTCATTTGTTTAGCCTACTATATGAAAAAATGGAAAACTGAACTATAGGTGGCCCTATTACACTTGTAGTCACGCAATGCTGATGTTAACATATAATTTGCCCAGTTTGACGTGATACGATGAACGATCATTAGATTAATCTTTCAATGCTTGTTTCTCCATGTTTAGAACAAAAGTGGATGTTAGCTACTTGTTCAGATTACATTCTTATGTCGGTTAAACTTTCAAACAGTAGAGTCTGTGATTTCAAATGACCGTATAAACACCAGTTCAGTGGCTGACAGCTGCACATTCTCCTTAAAACATTGGATTCCTCCACGCTGTGCTGTGCCGAGGCTGTTAATAATCCGCAAATAAATGCAATTGCAGTTTTCGAACAGAGATGGCGACAAAGAGGAAAAACTACAGACTGCAGCTTTAAAGCTACACTGTGTAACTTTTTTTTGTTTAGTCTTAGCTAAAAACACGCAGTTCTTTCAAAAATATATGTGCTCATTAATATTTACTTCTTTCAAGTAATAAAGGATTCTGGTGAGTTTATAATATGCCATTGAAAATACATACGGTGAGGGGTTCGAATGCCGGTCGCCATGTTGCCCCTCCATCTTGAAAGTACATTAGCCAAAGAGAGACATACCCGTAAATTCAGGCTCTGCCTTTCGCGTTTTAACACTCGATGGCGCCGTGTGGAATGTGAAGAGGGGGAGTGCCATGTTAATCTTGGACTAAATCGGCCACCGTAGGAGTTAAAAACAAAATCAGAATTGATAGAAAAAGAATCTAATATTCACTGGATTGTCATATACCTTTTCACCGCTAGATAGGGGGAAATATCACACAGTGTAGCTTTAAAGGAATAGTTCCCCCTAAAAAGGAAAATTTGATGTTTATCTGCTTACCCCCAGGGCACCTAAGATGTAGGTGTGTTTGTTTCTTCAGTAGAACACAAATTAAGATTTTTAACTCCAACTGTTGCTCGTATAATGCATGTCAAAGGGGGGTTTTATATGAGAGCCACTATGAGAGTAAAAAAAAAACCATACGAATCCATATTAAACCTGCTCAATATGTCCCACCAAAAGAAAAACTAGGCTTATAAGGAACATTGTTTTTTTTAAGTAACTAGTAAAGTAACGTATTACTTTTAAATTTACCAAAATCTGAGTTATAAGCTTCAGGCTGAAAGACCAACTGGAAGGTTTTTTAACTGCACCCTCTACTGCGCAGGCATTTCTTTCACCCTGCCTGAGGCTTATCACTTTTGGTGTAAAAGGACTTTTACATTTGCCAAAAAATAAAACGTTTTGTCGTTATTTAAAAACAAATAAGCAAGCCCTGTTTGGAAAAATTAACGCAAAAGTAAAGTAATGTGTTACCTAACACTAACCCAAAAAATTAACTAAGGAATGAAATTAGTTACTTTTTTAGGGAGTAAGGCAATATTGTAATTCATTACATTTAAAATTAACTTTCCCGAAAGGTTTAGCATCCCTTACTTTACAGCACCTCTTTAGTCCAATATCCAGCTGCAGCACCAGTTTCAGAACCACAGCAAGGGCTACCCATACATGTTATTTTTTTATTTGTCAAAATATAATATTTGTCGTGATATTTAATCATTCTTAATTAATATAACGTGTTCATTTTGTTTTCAGGGATGAAAAGACTTCTTAAATATGTTAAATACGCAGTTTAAATACATTTTAAACCTATTATTAATAGAAATATTGTATAAATTTGTCTAATAAAGCATGTTTCATTTCTTCAAGGCCTTTCATTAATCATTATATGCATATGATATGATTAAATGACAAAATTAATGTGAAAACAGCTTCTATTTAACAAAAGAAAATCACACGTATTGGTAGCGCAACTATGACTATGTTTAAAACTATGTTTAAGCGGGCCCCACACCTAAGTTCCGGTTCTGTGGCTGTGGTTCTGAAACTGCGGGGCTGCAGCTGGATATAGGCTATATCTATCTGTAGGGGCAGGGCAGGCTAAATTTCATTTTTTTAACTCTTCCGCAAGATGGCGCCAAAACCTTACATCTCAAAGCATAGTAAGCAAAAGCAACTTGGCCAGTTTTTTTTTTTTTTTTTTTTCTATTTATTTTATGGGGTAGGCTATTGACTCACAGCCCTATAGGCTAAATAAATGAACTTTTTTTGCTTTCCATGTAGTTAAAATAGCTCTGCAATTACAGTCAGTTTAATTGACGCCATCCCTCAACAGAACTCGATATGGCCATTATAGCCTCATAGGCTAATGACCAGTTAAAGCCCACCGAGAGAGAGAGATTAGGCTACACCCAATAAGCCTGCTATGATATTTTAACTGGTGATTGGGGTGGGGGGCTGTTGTTATGGTAACAGATTAAGGTCAGAGATGTACTAAACCACTTTTGCCATGGAATTGCTATCCAGATCAGATGGATGCTGCTGTGACGGAGAATAACATAACGCCCAGTAAAACTTGTTCACTAACCTTGTTTTAGGTTTCCTTTGATCAAGGAAGCATGAAATCGCATTGAATGTTTCACAGGTCATTTTAGTAATTAAAATCCTATGTTATTTGGATTCTACTTGCTGCTGGTGGTCTTTAACTTAACTTCACATGCACTTGAGTGCTATAGACCTCCAGCAGTCACGCGCACTGCAGTTTCGGCGTGATGTCTGAGTGGGTTCGGAAGATGCTGCAGTCCTGATGGAACATTTGAACATCAACATTCTGCGTTTATTTTCAATCTAATAACAGATACCAGTTTTTTGACGAGGAATGAGCTACGCGAATATGCAGTCGTGCGTCGCAGCGGTGTGAATTGCAGATTTTTTTCCTCCTGCTCAATGATGCAGCTACATTTCCTCCGCTCAGCTCCCTATGGAGGTTAAACCATCAGCGCTGGATGTATATGGCTTTGTGTTTTTTTCCAAGCGTTTTAACTTGTAAATCTCTCTGATCGTGTAATATTAATATGGAGGGTGACATTCCAGACATATTAGAGCAGTTCATGACTAGCCCTCTTGTCACTTGGGTAAGTTGCAGTTTGTTACGTGCACAACATATTTTCAGATTATCTGAGTAATAACTGTCTCTGTACAGATCATCTGTAGTCTAACCAAAAAACTCTGTGTGCCTATATATTATAATATATACATGTTGTTCTACATTTGTTTTGTTCTGTATAATATAGTAATGGATGGTTCCATTGTGACAGCTTACCCCATAGCCTACTGTAACTTCCTCCTCTATGGGGGCATGTTGTCACACAAGTGAATAGCTAACTTACTAATGTTGGGCATTTTTATGTAGCCAAGACTTTAAGGTTTGTGTCTGTCTGCGCCACTGAACTTTTCATTAGAAATCATAATCATGCTCTGAGAAATATTAGCTGGAGTGAAGTATAACAAAGAGCCCTGGCTTTCACTGATTATTTTATTTTTGTAGTTTGGTTTAATTGCCCTGGCCTGAAGTGTGACTAATGTGTGTTTTGAAGTACAAAATAACCATGCATTTTCTCAATTTGCGGTTTCAAAATGCCACAAAACTGCATGTATAATTAGATAATTGTAATTTCTAGAGAATGTACCTGTTCAGGACACTGCTGTGACTTTAACTACCCATTTATGTCTGTCTCAAAGGTTAAAACATTTGGTCAACTAGGTGACAAAGAGGGAAGCATGCTCTCTGAATACACTGAATTAGTGGACGGAATATTCTTGAACGAGGTCATGAATGAAATGTAAGTATATGTATGTCATAAATCTGCACACAGTTATTATCCGAGCACTTAACTCCGTTGATTTTAATGTAGTTGAGGCTTTTACTGATCTTAATTAATTTATTTTATATAGGCCTATATATTTCATATATGTATGTGTGTGTGTGTGTGTGTGTGTGTGTGTGTGTGTGTGTGTGTGTGTGTGTGTGTGTGTGTGTATATATACATATATAATATACATATATATATATATATATATATATATATATATATATATATATATATATATATATATATATATATATATATATATATATAAATAAAATATAATTTCATATATGTATGTATGTGTGTATATATATAAAAAAGAGTGTATATATATAAAAAAAGATTATTTTAAAGAAATGGGACATACCATTCAAAAGTTGGGATCATTATTTTGTTGAAATAAAATCAAACTTTTATGACTTTAATTGATCAAAGGTGACATTTAAAGGGTTAGTTTACCCCAAATGATATAATATATCAGTTTAAATACGTAAATTTATAGTTATTATATAATTCTATTATATTGTAAGTCTAATAAAGAATATATATATATATATATATATATATATATATATATATATATATATATATACTAAGTTACATCAAGGGTAAAATAAAATAGAAATGACACATTAAAGTTCAAAATTATAACTGCATGATGAAACCACCTTTTGTGTATTTACATATACTGTACAAGTCTGGAACAAAGAGTTTTGTGTTTGTTCAGGTGACCAAAATGTCCGCCCCAAAAAAGAAAAGTTTTGCTTGGTGAGAAAATAAATTAGAAGCAACATTGCCAGAAAGGTAGTAAATACATTGATAAAATAGTCCATGTGACTTTTTTCCATGTGACATTTTATGACAAGCGACAAGAATATTCAAACAAAAAAATCAAACAAAAATCAAACATTTTCTTCAACAATTTCTTCTCTTCCATGTCAGTCTCTACACTGTTCATGTAGTAAACACAGTGCAGTGCTTCTGGGGTCTACGCTGACTATTTCTATTGCAAATAAATGCTGTTTCAGTTTCCACAAAACTTTTGTTTTTCAACAAATGTTTCCACACAAATAGTTGCTCAACTGTTTGTTAATAATAATAATAAGACCAACTGCAACATTGAGCCATTGAAGACCTATTAAGTTGATTTTAGGCAAAAAAGCAGTAAAATTTGAAATACAGTCAATAATAATGATTTAATGGTTTATCATTTATCATTTAGCATTGGGGCGGCAGTGGCTCAGTGGTTCATGTAGGTTGTCTACAAACCAGAAGGTTGGTGGTTCAATCCCCGGTTCCACCTGACGAAGTGTCCATGAGCAAGGCACCTAACCCCAGCTGCTCCCGACGAGCTGGATGGCGCCTTACATGGCTGACATTGCCGTCGGTGTATGAATGGGTGAATGTGAGGCAAAAATGTGAAGCGCTATATAAATGCAGTCCATTTACCATTTTGCAGTCCATTTATCATTTTCGACCAATAGGTGGCACTGTTACGAAACTGATGTGGTGTAGTCAGACTGAGGTGGCAATGACACATGCAAAGTTTGGTGTCAATATGTCAAAGCATTGCAGAGATACAGCCTTGAGAGTATTTTTTTACATCATAGCTCAACTGCGTTGCTGTGGTATAGGACAACTGTTTTGTCTATCAACACGAAATCCCTTATTATTTGTTCACATTGGTCTGAAGATGATACGATTCAATTTTGGTGAAAATTAGACAAACGGTCTAGGACGAGTTTGAAAAAGTAGGTTTTTAACCAATAACAAGATAGAGGGCAGAGAGGTTTGCCAAATATGGACAAAATTGGTATCGCTGTTTCTGACAGCTGCTTCAGGTTACTTCAGGGCATTGTGGTGATGACCCATACCAAGTTTCGTAATAATCCATTCATACGTTCATTACAATACAGCATTTTAGCACATCATTAAAAATGGCCGACAGCCAAAAAGGTGGATCTAGTAAAATTGGATATCAGACGACTTGACATGACGCCCCCTATCTAACAAGAATTTTATGATTTTTGGACAAATGGTTCAGAATAGGGCTGCACGTTTTCAAGTTTTTCATTAACCGCTAACCGAGGCCCTTATCGGTTAATAGTACTCGGTTAACCATAGGGTGCGTCAGGTTTATTATTTTTAGTTTAAGTTGACGACCGCCATCTCTGTAGTGAACGCGCCTATAGAGAGAAATGCACATTATGGATTACATAATCAGAGAGTAGCCTATTTCTTTTCGTTTAAAATTGTTAAAAGACATTTCAAGCTTTCTTAAGATATATTTCATGTATGTGAGGCCTACGCTGAGTTTCGTTAAATTAATAAGGATGAGATGCACTCCAGTTCACGAGCAATGCAAGTGGCCGCGAGGGCGCCTGCATGATTAGGCCCCACGGCCGCCTCTCTAATGATGCCCGGGTGTTGGCTGTTGAGATGGGACTATAAGTCGCACTTTTTTAAAATTTTTCACGAGAGTGGGATTTATGCTGCTCCTGTAGCCTACCCTTGAAAAAGAAAATAACTGAAAACAGAAAAAAAAGCTCTTGTGACCCAGCGTTCGTGCAGGGTTCGCCTAAAATACTTTGTCATAAGAAAAACAATAATCGACAGCTGTCTGAACATTCCCTCCTTTATTCTCCGTCACACATGTAAATCACCAACCTGAACAGTCCCAAAACCCGCGACACTCCAGTACCAAACAAGTGCGCATGCTCCATCCTATCTACGGCAAGCCCCGAGGGGAAAAACACATTGTACACACATATACATAACGAGTGCCAGTGCGTACCAAATGAATACATTAAGCGAGATCAAATAAAGTCTGTTACACTCTTAACTGAAATATTAACTTAAAGACAACAACTTAGAAAGACTGAACACAAACAAAATGCCCCAATAAAGAAAATCCTATTCTGCAAATTACAAACTGCATGTAAAATATGCAGCCGAGAACGATTCACACAGCGCTTGACTCACGCGGCTGAGCCTCTCCCGGCAGAGAGTTCAAGCATCTGTGGACTCGTTCCTTCAGCTCTGGCCATCTTGCTTTCAGTCCGCGATTAGCTTTTTTTTTTTTTTCTTCATTACAGTTAAAGCTACACTGTGTGATATTTTCCCCCATCTAGTGGTGTAAAGGTATATGACATCCAGTGAATAATAGTTTCTGCTCCTCTCAATTTCGATTTAGTTTCAACTCCTACGGTGGCCGATTTAGTCATGGCTTCCAGTTCGACCTCTTCGGTGAGTGTTGCTTGATGTGATGAGGTAACTTTTGAAAACGATTATAATTTGCAGTTATTTAATTTACCAAATGATCTATGATCAAATTAATCTATGTAAAATGAATAATAGTTTTACGTTTTCGTTATTTTTAACCAGTCCATTGCTAACATCAGCTATCAGGTTATTTTATCAGTGCTATCGTTATTGTGTATATTGTACGACATCACTAGCATAAGGCAAACAAATTATAATGCAATTAAAATATTAATCTCATGTTATCCGTCATAGAACACGGATTTATGTTATAAGGTAAACAATACTTTTTCATCATTGACGCGAGGAAAACTATCCTAGACATCGTTCTAGTGTTATGCACAGCACACCATGATACAATTAGCCAAGCAACAATAAAACTTCCAATATACACAAATAGGCTGAATTAATATTACCTGTCGAAAAGAAAGCAGGCAACGTCAGCGTTCTTTTTAAAATCGTTCCTCCTCATGAGCTCTTTCCATCTTGGAAAGGCCACTCCAGTATTTACTTTTGTGTTGTTGATTTGCCTGTTGCGTTGCCGTCTCAATTCTCTTTTCCGCTTTCCTGGCGACTCTGATACATATCCCGCAATGTTACTTGGTCCCCGACCCGGGTCGAATTCGGTAATCAATTCCGGGACGTGGTTGCTTTCACACAGAAGGCGACCCGGCAATGTTCCGGGAATATTGCGGGTCCGACGTGCAGTGTGAAAGGGGCTTAAGAGTGATCCTCCATCATCATATAGCAGCCTCAAGCAATCCTCCTCTTCACATTCGACACAGTGCCATCGAGTGTAAAAACGCGAAAAGCGAAGCTTGAATTTACGGGTATGTCCCTCTTTGGCAAATGTACTTTCAAGATGGAGGAGCAACATGGCGACCGCCATCCGAACCCTCAACACTTATGTATTTTCAATGGTATATTATAAAATTACGAGAATGCATTATTACTTGAAAGAAGTAAATATACATTAATGAGCACATATATTTTTGAAAGAACTAAGTGATTTTAGCTAAGAATAAACTAAAAAAGTTACACAGTGTAGCTTTAAAGTAACCTCTGCTTTTCGAAAGTAAACTTTCTTTCTTCTGCTCCGTTATGCACAGCGCACGTGGCTCCCGCTCTGCTTCTGCCCTAATGAGACTTATAGTCCAGTGCTACTTATATATGTTATTGTCCTCTTCATGATGCATTTTTTGACTGATGCGAATTATACTCCGGAGCGATTTATAGCCTGAAAAATACGGTAAGCACTGCATTGCGATACTTGCATTTTGGCCAGTCACTCTCAATTTTAAAGTGCTCCTACGCTGTAGTTTTCTTTGCCCGCTTTGTGTTAGAAAACTGGTAATGACTTGTGGATATTACAGATGTCTGGGAGCGCTCTGGCGGTCTCTAGTGGTGCAAAAATATATTACAACTAAATTCAAAGCACACCATTGACGCCACTTAACCGAGCAAAATGTTTCACTCGGTTACGCAAAAAACACACAACGGTTAATCGTTTTTTTTTTTGTATCTCCGGACCAGTAGGGTGCACTGCGCCGAAACACTGCATGTTGCCTCAGGTCATGCTTGTTATGACATGTACTAAGTTTGGTTTGAATACAATAAAGCGTTTCGAAGATATAGCCTTTAGTGTGTTTTTGCAACCGCTACGTAAAATTTGTTCACAAGTTTATCAAAAACGATTTGAAGAATCAATTTGAATTCCATAACTTTTTGTCAACATGGTCTATAGATGATCTGGTTTAATTTTCGTGCAAATCAGACGAACCGTCTAGGACGAGTTCGCAAAAGTAGTTTTTTTGGAAAATTAAAAATGGCGGGAAAATTTTCATGACGCACAACGACATCATATGGTGCATCGAATCAGCTTGAGCCAAGGAGTCAGAGGAAATTTGAATTAAGTGTCTAGCCCTTTTAGTTCAAGAGTTATTAGCATAAACATGTGTGCAACTTTGGACAGTTGGTGGCGCTAGAGGGATTGAGATAGAGACTCAAAATTTGCTATATTGACAGTTGTGACTATCCTCTATCTGTGTGCCAAATTTTAAAATCTTCCCGCAAGCGGTTCTATGGGCTGCCATAGACTTGTGAGCGGAAGAAACTGAATAATAATAATAATAGGAACGCCAACGGTTTCAATAGGTGCCTACACACCTTCGGTGCTTGGCCCCTAATAATATTAAATGTTTCTTTTGCAACAAATCAGAATGATTTCTGAAGGATTATGTGACTGAAGACTGGAGTAATGATGCTAAAAATTCAGCTTTAATCACAGAAATAAAGCGCATGATGAAAAGGTTCAAATAGAAAACATTATTTAAATGTTAATAAGATTTGACCATTTTACTGTTTTTACTGTTTTTTTATCAAATAAAAGGAGCCTTGGTGAGCATAAGAGATTTCTTTCAGAAACATATGTACATAAAAGTAAACTTTTGGAACACATTCAATCAGCTATCGAGTCTAAATTTTTCATCCAAAGCAATTAAACACTGAGTTAAGTGCTTTGCTGCCTTAAGGGCATATTGTTGAAAGGGTTCTATCTGTGATTTGTCCATTCTCAGGTTGTCTATACATGTGATCAAATTCTTGCTCCCATTCCAGACGCAAAGTTACCACCGGCCTTTGGTGTTGTTTGCATCTAATATAAGGCATTTATTGCAGACGGCATGTGTTTTAGCTTTTAAATGACTCATTCCATGCAGGAGACCTAAAACACTGTATGCTTTGTCATGGCAATGAAGGAACACTTTGTAGTCAGTCGTTCAGGCTGTTCAGCTGGACAGAATTTGGATGGGTGCATATGGGCGAGTTGTTTTTGCCCCAAATTCTATTTTCATCTCTCAGACAAAAATCCATAGCTGGTTTTAAATATTTAAAACCTATCCGTGCCATTGCATGGTAACGTGTGTGTATTTCATTGCCATTTAAAAACATTCAATGCTAAGACCTTGTATTCTCAAATGCAAAATAATCTGTAAAGATGCTGAGGTAGTAAACAGTACAGTATGAAGCTGAAAACAGTAATCCCATGGATTCAGGGAGGATTAGGGCTTGATTGTAGACTTCTTTTTTTTTATATGATGGCATGGACCACATCCCAAACAGAAGTGCATCATGGGACTGCAGTGTTTCAGGTCACTGTGTCAGTACTCAAACCTTGAGCCTCTGAACTATGAGTTAAAGTCTCAGTCAAGACTTGACCTGAACTGAATTCTGCTGCTCTTTGGCTCTGTCTGTGTCTGGCTAGATGAGGAATGAAGGCATGTGGGAAAAAAATACAGAATGAATGAACAGATTGTGTGTCGTTGCTATTATTACTCGTACCCTTAGTCCAGGTTAATATTCTAAGCAGGGGCCGGTTGCATAAAACACTTAGACTAGTCTTAAAAGTAAGTCATCTAATTTTTTTCTTTAAGACCGGTCCTAACTTTTTAAAATTAGTTACATAAAATGGTAGATTGGTTCAATTTGAATTAGAAAAGTAAGACTAGTTAGTTGGACAAATTAGTGCTTAAGACATCATCTTAACATAGTGGCTAAGTTTATGCAACTAGCCCCAGGTCTTCAGAAACGAGATGTTTCGCATGCTTCTTGCTTGTGTTGATTTTATATTACAGGAATTAGTTTGTCTTTTTCCCCCCACAGAAATCCCAAAGGGACTGTTCAAGTTTTAAACAAAGTGTACAATGATGTCGGCCAGAGAGCTCAAAACCTGTCTGTTCTCATTTACCACATCAAATCATACTATCAGGTAAGGCACAGAGAAAAATGCAGGTACCTTCAGAAGTAAAAACACATTAATTTTAATAATGCAATAAAGGGTTAGTTCACCCCAAAATAAAAACTCTCATTAATTACTTACACTTAAGTCGTTCCCAACCTGTAAGACCTTTGTTCATCTTTGGAACACAAATTAAGATATTTTTTGATGAAATCCGAGAGCTCTCTGACCCCTCCATAGACAGCAATCTAATTAACACTTTCAAGGTCCAGAAAGGTAGTAAAAACGAAATTATAAAAATGTGACTTCAGTGATTCAAACTAAATTTTATAAAGCGACGAGATTACTTTTTGTCGTTATTTTGTTTGTTTTTTGCACACAAGAATATTATAATCACATCATTAAATTAAAGTTGAACTACTGATGTCACATGGACGATTTAAAAAAAAAAAAATCTGCCTTTCTGGACCTTGAAAGTGTTAATAACAATGCTGTCTCAGGAGGAGTCAGAGAGCTCTCGAATGTAGTGCTGAATTTCTAGTGGAGAACCACACTACCCAAAATCCCTGAAGATAGTAAGTTTCCATTATAATAAAAAACGGTAATGTTATGAATATTTAGCAATAAACATCAAACATTGTACAAGTATACTTACAATCAAAGACTTACAGCCAATAAAAGAGATAGATGCACAGTTAACCCATGGTCATGTACCTTGTCCCCTGGTTTTTAAGATGCTTTTATTTGCTTTGAACCAAATGTTGTAATATTGTGATTAATGTCGGAGCTTGTTGGATTGGTTCAAGGCTATATTGAAGAATTATCGTATTCCTTTAGAGAAAATGAATGAGATAAACACTACCAAAACCAGGAGCAATAAAAAGTGGGCAGTGCAGTTGCTCTCTATGCCCAATTTCTTCCCTGTCTTTTGTGAAGCTGAAAAAAGGGTTAATATATAACCTAGATCATTATTTCACATGCATATTTATGCTGTATAAGTTCATTGCCAAGTTCCTCTTTACTATACTGGATCCTGCATATTCCCAAAAGGAGGCCCTTTGGGTGGAAGGGCATGATTTGAAGTGATACCCTAAAGTTCCTGCTAACCCCTTCCCCTCGCAGAGAGCCCACCCTGCATCCTGCACATCTGTCCGTGTGGAAATAGTCTCGCCACCAGACCCACAAGCTCCTCTCAAAGAGGCTGGCCTAGATATCAGCATGCCAAGCCAACATCTGTGTAATCAGTAGCTAGGAAACAGCAATGGCCTGGAGCAAAGCTGGAAAATGACCCATTTTACATCCCATGAGACCTGTCTCTCATGGTGCCAGCTAAAGCGGTCAAAGTAATGAAAGTACCCTTAAATACAGACGAGCCAAAAACAGAATTATTTCCTGTTGCTTAATTGTCACTGGTTTTCAGTTGGTCGGTGCAAATATGGCTTTGTTGTCTTAAAGGGTTAGTTCACCCAAAAATGAAAATTATGTCATTAATTACTCACCCTCATGTCGTTCCAAACTACCTTCATAGATTGCAACGTATTTAACACTTTCAAGGCACAGAAAGGTAGTAAAGACATTGTTAAAATCGTCTATGTGACTCCAGTGGTTCAAATTTATATTTTGTTTGCAAAAAAACAAACAAAAATAACGACTTTATTCAACAATTTCTTCTAGCCTGTGTCAGACTCTTACACTGTTGACGTAGTGTAAACAGTGCTGCGCTTCCAGAATGGCGGCTTGCCATTGGCCAACGTTGTTCACGTGAGCACCACGATCCATGTGCGCCAGTCGTTCTGCTGTAGAACTAGGAAACACTGAAATTATTCTTGTCGCTTTATAAAATTAAGGTTGAATCACTGAAGTCACGTGGACGATTTTAATGATGTCTTCCCTACCTTTCTGGACCTTGAACGTGTCAATCACATTGCTGTCTATGGAGGGATCAGAGAGCATTTCACAGGGTGTCTGCGGGGCATTAAAAAGTATTAAAAGTTGATAAATCTATTTTGGGATTTGCTCAATCTGAGATCGGCTCGGGTCACGCGTGCCATCTACGGGTGATGTCAGGTATTTTGCAAAATGCGCGGTTAGGTGATGTGTCGCCCTCCATATGTCGCAAAACGGATATGCAATATAAACGATACAAAATTGGCCTACCATAGAGATTTTTATTCTACATTCTACTACAACTGTTTATTAAGTTAAAGGTTTGTTGCTGATTAGAATTTGAACTGCAATGAGGTTTTAAAATATTTTGAAAAGGTCTTGAAAAAGTCTTAAAAAGGTATTGAAATTAACTTCAGGACTCCTGCACACACCCTGTTTCATCAGAAATATCTTCATTTGTGTTCCAAAGATGAACGAAGGTCTTATGGGTTTGGAACGACATGAGTTGTGAGGAATTTATGACAATTTTCATTTTTTTGTGAACTAACCCTTTAAAGGGGGAGTGAAATGCTGTTTCATACTGAGCTTTTTACACTGTTTAAGACTTGGATTCCCATCCTAAACATGGACAAAGTTTTAAAAACTAAGTTGGATGTTTGATTGAGTATTTCTGTGTCAAAAATACTCCTTCTGGTTTCTCACAAGTTTCCGAAAGTTTTTTTCGAGTATGGGTCCACTTGACGTCAACAGAACGGAATTTCCTTGTACAGCCCCTACGGGCTCTTCTCCTGGAAGGGTGCGCGCGTGACCAGAGCGAGAGAGCAAATGCACGCCCATAAACACTGCACTCACTTCAGTCACAGGACGAAATCATCAATGTCTCCTAAGTGTGTTTTTGATGGAGCGGTTCCAGCGATAAAAGTTCCCGGTCGTGCTTTGGAAGCAGGCGGTGAGTAAAACTGCTTCAAATGTCTGTGTAGTTGGATATCGCTGCGCAAGTAAACTTAAATTTATCAATGGAGGATGCGATGTATGGTGTGTGTTTAAATAGATTTGATCACTATAGGTGTCTGTTTGTTTATTGTAAAAACCACCCCAAACATTAGGGGCCGTTTACACACAGCACACTTCTTCATTCAAACGCGCTACTATTCCATTGTTTTTCTATGTACGCACTAGTTTGACGTACAAAACTGGTTCGCTTGCTACTGCTACCGTTTAGTCGCATACAATAGTCCATAAACCAAATCATGTCCTCATAAACCACGAGTAAACACACAGAAATGTTGACAAGCCGCTAAATACAGTAACAATTCCTCATAGAGACGTCCTGCTGTTGCTGCTGCGCCTGTTCAATTTCAGCCTCCGGATCAGATTGTGGATCATATATATGTATAGTTGAATTTGATTGATAGTCATGGTTTATTAGGGTAACGTTTTCTTTTCCACGCTTGAGGATGTCACAGCTTTCAGACGCTCTCAATGCAATAGCGCCGCGCGCTCGTGATTCTTTCGCTCCGCCCACAAGATACACCTCCAGCCGCTCGTTTTTTTCAGAAAGACTCGGTACAGCCTATCTTTCTTTTATAAATATAATAATAGGTACTCTATAGGTACTCTAGACTGACATGAGATTGACTGAAACTGAGTGTTTCACCCCCCCTTTAAGTTGTCACATTTTCAGTGCTCAAGAAAAGCAAATCTAAATGCAAAGCAAAGCTGAGAAAATAAATGCCCATTGTGCATATCAAATAGTGTGACATGGAACAGAGCTGTTCATACTCGGCAGCATTCATAAAAAGCTCTCTGGAATCATTGGGATTGACTTCATTGACTTTCTTTGAGTTGTGTTAGCCTGAGGAAATTCAGAGCGTTTAATCATTGATCTTGCTTATTCAGCGAAACTTAAAACAATCTTGCCCAAGAATAATCTGCATTAATGAATTCTGCATATGGAAAAGTGACAAGCTAAATAAGCCCACCCATACCTTTGATGATTTGTGTTGTCGATTTAACTTCACATTGAAAAAGCCCTGGACGTCCTGGGGGATCTGCCAGCCACAAGGAGACATTATTAAATAAATCCTTTTTAATAATTAGTAATAATCACATTGTCATGCTGATTTAAGCCGAAATGCTATGTAATGAATGGTCCCTCCAGTTATGTGGCTTTTTACGAAGGTCTAATAAGTCTTTCAGTGAGTACTATATAATCTAACTTCTTGAATTACCTCTGCATTGGTCCTCTAATGTGTTCTTTAGACATGAATAAGATTGCAGAGAAGGGTGACCACAACATTCAAGTTCATCTGGAGCACCACATCAAAGTTTAATAATTGTCTTGATTTAAACCATCCCCCATGGGCCTGCAGGCCTTGCACACAAGTTTCCTGAACTCTTTGAGACGTCTCTGAACAATTACCCCAGTCCTGCCTGTAATTTACAGCTTAAAACGGTTCAATGCAGTGAAACTGATAGCAGCTGGGTCTGTTTTTGCTCTTTAATAAAACTAAAAGCTGCTGATTTTTGAACAAGATTCGCTGCATCTCATCTCTCCCATGTCCTGTTTCTGATTTTGCATCCTATTTACTGTAGGAGACCCTGCATCAGCTGATTATGATGTCTCCTCCCAATGTGCTGCTGCTGGGCAGGAACCCGCTGTGTGGTACGTCAGCTGTTGAACAACAGATTCTGAGAAAGTGCTGAATACCTCCAGAGGCTCAAATCTAATGACGCACACACAAACAATACATCAGAAATTCTTGCAGAAATCATAATGCTACTGTGTGTATTTTTAACTTTACTTTCCCCTCCTAGCACTGCCTTCATTTCTCCCTGTCCACACGTAAAGTTTTAGAAGTTAATATAATGTAATATCTTGATCCATGATATCTTTGTTCAGAAAAAAATTTGCATAATAGGTAGCGGGAGGCATTCGTTTTGACTAAAATTCAAAAGTTGTGGGGTCAGTAGGATTTTTTTTTTTTGTTGTCTTTATCCAAAAATACATTTTGTTAGTTTTATTTAGTAAGGTGCCATTAAACTGATCAAAAGTGACAGTAAAATATTTATAATGCTACAAAAAATGTCTATTTCAAATAAATGCTGTTTTTTTAAACTTTCTATTCATCAAAGAAGACTGCAAATATATATATATATATATAATATATTGATATTATATATATGAATATATATACACATATATACACACATATATATACACATATATATATATATGAAATATATATATATATATATTGAGCAGCAAATTAGCATAATAGAATGATTTCTGAAAGATCATGAAGATTGGAGTAATGAAAGATCACTGAATTCTGGTGTAATGATCCTGTGCTGAAATTTCAGCTTAGCCATCACATAAATAAATTACACCTTAAAATAAAAAGAACGTTATTTGCATTTATTATCTGTTATTACTGCATTTTGATCTTATGAATCAAGCCTTGATGATTATAAGGGAATTGTGAATGGCAGTGTACATTTCGGAGTGTGCAAGATTCAGGTTCATTTGCATTCTATTTTAAAGCACTAAATTGTTTTGAATGAAATCTTTTTTATATATAGAGGAAGGTCTAGAAGAGACCAGGAAGTTGCTGCTGCTGTTGCTTGGCTGTGCTGTGCAGGTAATATGTAGCTGTGTGCACTTTTAGATTAAACCAAACACTATTCAGTTAACGTTTCATTGCACAAACTAGCTATCAAATTAACTTTCATTTGAATCTATATAAAGCAGTTACGCAGTGCAGACCTAAAACGTTGCTGTTTTACAGTGTGAGAGAAAAGAGGAGTATATCGAGAAGATACAATGTCTTGATTTTGACACAAAAGCAGCAATCGCCGCTCATATCCAAGAGGTACTGAAAAATACTACTAGAGACAATATTTCTTGGCAAATATGGCACATATGGTTGATTATCTGTATAATCATGTAGGAATTATTCGATTGGACTTCTCAGGGCTAACTTATTTAAATAATATCTGCCTGAAAGAAGCCACCTACAGGCACAATGTGTGTCTTAATATCTTAATAAGATAATACATCAGAACCCCTTTTGTTTATATATTGTGAATAACATGCAATTTATATGATCTATTATTTACCTTTTTGCCAAGAGATATTTTGAATTTATTAAGTAAATGCTACAACATGTTATAATGTTATGAGACTCTACAAAATGATTGAGCCATCTTTTTTGCGCTCCAGGTGACTCATTGTCAGGAGAATGTGTTTGATATGCATTGGTTGGAGATGGAGGATGTGTGTCCGGAGGAATGGGAAAATCTCTGCAGAAGTATGAACGTTAATCTCAAATTGTTAGTGGACCAGCGAGACCGGCAATTTGAGGTATCTTCAAAAGTCATTTAAAAATTATCAAATTAATTCCCCTCCCCATCTTTCTGAGAGATAATCATTAAATTTAAAGGGGTCATGAACTAGCTTTTATTTTTAATTTTTAATTTTAAAAGGTCAATGTATGATGTTCGCGTAATGATGTTTTACATTCAAAAACATCATAATGAATAAGTAATAGGATATTTCTACCCTGGTTTTGAGCCTAGCTCTTGAAATGCTCTTTTTTATGGGCTTGTCATTGAAGACTAAGAAGTAACAACCTCTGCTATTTTTGGATAGCAGTTTTGCATATTATAATGAGCTTCGCATGACATGTGAGGAATTGTTTTGAAAACTTCCAATGTAGAGAAATGGCAATCAGAATGATTCGCCCACAGGGCTCACAAAATGTCTTTATCAAACAAACACAATGATTTATCTCTCATCCACCACCGTTAATTAGAATGTGATTTTTTATTACTTGGCTGGCCTGTTCAGTGGATATAACCGCAAAGTGTGCATAATACACAAACACGCGCATGCGCATATGACAGCATGGAAGTTATGTTTAGTTAGTTAGTTGTAGACACTAAAAAATCAGTAGATATCAAACATAATGCGACACTATCACATATAAAAAACATTTTTACTCACATAATTGTTGTATCATTCTTATCAGATCCAGAAGCCATGGCATTGTTTTTTTAATGACTCATCCTGTCTGCAAATCCAGTTTTTTTTGTTTATAAACTAAACTGGTGAAATGATGTAAACAAATGCAATGTCTTTCCCACGTGAGCTGGATCCTCAAAAAAAATAAAGTTCAACCATTCATTTAGGAATCCGAAGGAAGCTTATGGCATGTTTGAAGCTTTATTGCTTGGAAGTTTGATCTGGTTTAGTTCCGGTTAATGTAGGCCTATTATTTATCTAACTTGTTAAGAATGAATCGGTGGGCGGGGCTACAGAATTAGGCGTTTGTCTTCTCCAGTTAAGGCGGTGTTTCACGGCACTCTGGCATCACAGGGTCGCACATTCACAGATCGATCGTTTGCTGAGCCAGCTGTCAATAAAAGCTTTTATTTGACTAACAAGGACGTTTTCAGCTCTGCAACTTACAGGATATTCTCATATTACCATGACCTTTTATATATCAGAAGCTTAAGGGAATTTGTTTTTTTTTTTTCGATTCATGACCCCTTTTTTTGTGCTTGGCTGCAGTGCAGAGGAAAATAACTTGTAGTTGGTTGCTTAAAACTATTTAATTATTTGGTAATTATTTGGTAATTATTTGGTTGCTTAAAACTATTTATAACCAGCTAATGCATGTGACTTTAAATGTCAAATGGGTGAAGCCAGAGCAGTTTAGTTGGTAAAAAAGTTCATTCTCATTCTCATCTGACCCCTTTCATTCTTTCTGTGTCTGCTGGTAGGTCATCGTGGAGCTGATGCAGGGGAAAGAGACGATGAACTCTGTAGTATTTGGTGATGACGCCTCCCTCACAGAGTCCGCCAGCAGCCAGCTCCCTTTATCCCAGCAGCATCTGGCCCTAGAGCTGACGGACGCTAAAGCCAAGATCAAACGCCTCAGACAGGAGCTGTGAGCTGTGCACACACACACAAAACTGACCTACACACACACAGACATGATGAATGATCAAACAAACCCAGGGTGGCTTGTATGTTTATGGGGGTATGTGATTGTAATCATTTTAGCAAGTAGATAATCATGGTTTATGGCTGTGACTTCCTGTTATCAGAGCAATTGCGCTTATCAAGCCATTTGCTGGAGTCTTAGTGATAGACAATTTTTTATTTAATTTTTAATTTTTATTTTATAATTTTATTGTGCATTTTTACTTTTGTATTTTATTTCATTTAAAAAAATATTTTAACAATTGCAATTAATATTGAAAGCCTAAAATATTACTTTTCGCTGTCCACAACAATATAACTGATGATGTGATAGTAAAGGTCCGCTGATTAATCTTCAGTAACTGGTTCTGTGGTTATGGTAAGATGTTTGTAGGAAGCTTGCCTCAGATTAAAAATATCCTGGCACAGTGCATGGTCCGTCCTTATTCTGCTGACCCACTTTGATCCTCTTAGTGTAATGCTACAGACAGTCAACCCCCCTCGTTTCCACCCATCCATCCTTCTATCCGTCAATTTTTTTCCATCCATCCACAATCCCACTGTACAATACTGCTCATACTGCTGCATTCTTAAGCTTCTATTTTGGAGCATATCCTGGAGCAACACTTGAGTGTTAATTTCTAAAAAAAAACAGCACAGCTTTCTCAGTGAAAGCTTTAAAGTGAATATGTGATGTTTTATTATAAATTAAGTTTATAAATAAATTTGATCAAAAATAACCAATTTCATGTGTTAATGCAACATCTTTTGTAGTGATGCACTAAAATTTTAATTTTGGACAAACCGGGCTATGGAATAATGATTAATTTTGTTAATTAGCCTATATAATCATTTAAGGTAATTATACTAAATGTTTAGTGTGAAGTCAAGCATAGGATGACTGTGCCTTTTTGTTGGCTGGTGTGCACCTGTAGTAGATGTGCACAATTGTGTACACACATGCAGTTACATTTGCAAGAGTACTCATGTTCACACATTTAGGTGCGTTCACATATCCTTGTTCTTCTCTGATTAAATAATTGCATGTTAATCACTCTTCTGAACCCATGAGTGTTGATTTTTTTAAATCTCTCAAACATCTTATTCCTGTGTCCCAACAGAGAGGAGAAAAGTGAACAGCTCTTAGACTGTAGGCAGGACCTGGACAGTGTGGAGGCGGAGCTTAAAAGACTCCAGCAGGAGGTACTGAAAATAAAATGATCTCAGGCTGCTATTAAGAATTTTCATAGCAATTTATAATTTGCTACATATTTATTAATCATCATTACTTCTGAATAACACCATATATTCCTAATAGTAGTAGTAGTAGTAGTAGTTGTGGCTTCATCTTCCAAAGATGAACGAAGGTCTTACAGGTTTGGATTTGGGTGAACTAACCCTTTAATAATAAATAACATGAATCATTAATACCATCATCACACAATGGAATACAAATATTTAAAATGAAGCATTGTACAGTTCATCAGTCTCACTATTTTCACTATTTGGTTCTGGTCCTAATGGTTTACTGGGTGGACAAATTCCTCATAATACAGATGTTCTATGTAAATGTCACTTTCAGTTGGCAAACTATAATTGATAAATGTCTGGGCAGACTCAACTACTCGCTGTAGTACACCAAACTCTTGTATTTCAAAAAAATAAAGAAATATCAAATTTAGTTGTGCTATATTTGTATGTATATTACCATGGTCGTTATTTTAATGGTTGTTTTTTCTTCTTTTTTACCTTTATCCTGTCTACTTTTGGGGGTCCTTGGCAGAACATGCAGCTGTTAACAGATGCACGAGCAGCCAGGATGTACCGTGATGAGTTGGATGCGATGAAGGAGAGAGCCATCAGAGCAGACAAACTGGAAAGTGAAGTGGCTCGCTACAGAGATAAACTTCACAACATGAACTTTTACAAAACCAAACTGGAGGTACGTATAGAAGAATGCTTATGTGCTGTGTACACTACCAGTCAGATGTTTGGGGTTGGTAAGATGTGTTAATGTTTTTGAAAGAAGTCTCTTATGCTCACCAAGGCTGCATTTATTTGATCATAATAGTGTCTTCTAGTCTTCTTCAGTGTCAGTGATTCAGAAATCATTCTAACGTGCCGATTTGATGTTCAAAACATAAATTATTATGAAAGATTTTGATGAATGTTAAGTTCAAAAGAACAGCATTTTTATTTTTAAATCGTACTGAAAAAACCTGACCCCAAATTTTTGAACAGTAATGTTACACACAAATGAGAATCTCACTGCAACTTTCTTTTGACATTGACAGGAGCTAAAGGAGGATAATCAGGTGTTGATGGAAAGTAAGGCCATGCTGGAGGAACAGATACAGAGTATCAAAGCACGATCTGACAAGCTGAACCATCTGGAGAAACACAACCTCCTACTAGAGGCAAAACTTAATAACATGGAAGAAGTGAGGAAAAGGAAATTATACCAATTAGAAGAATCTGCTACAATATTACCATGTACCATTTTTTCTTTTTTCCGCTACAAGTTTTCTTATCTTCTTGACTTAGCTGTCTTATATGTTTAAGGAAAGAACTGTGGACAGGAGACAAGTAGAGGAGCTGCTGGAAAGGAATATCCTATTGGAGCTCTCTCAGAAAAGGAGTATGGAGGAATCACAGCGCTTGGGCTGGGAGCTAGAACTCGCCAAGAATCCTCAACAGAATTCAGGAACAGGTATGTATGTATATATATATATATATATATATATATATATAATAACACTGCAATTTTACATGACAATGCATGTTTAAAATGTGATACTTGTGGGCCATTGTGCCATAAGGTTACACCAAGCTTTTCTTTCAAACTGACATCTTAAAAAAACTTATAGTAGATTGCAAAAAAGGGATCTCACTACCATCTCATTGATCATTTGACAAGTCATAAATAAACTTAAACTTTAATAAACCTTAAATGTCTCTATGGTTTTAGAGCTGAAGTCTTTGGGCCAGGAGGTAACTGAAAATACATGTAGCAGATTACTAAAACTGGAGAAAGAGAACCAGAGGTTGTTGAAGTCCCTGCAAGAACTTCAAGGAACCAGTCACCCATTGGATGAGTTTATTTCTAAATCTAAACATATTGAAGAAAATTGGAGGACCAGCAATCAGTCCCTTGACACAGAAAATCTACATGCATCCATGAAAAATTCTAACGGCAATCTTCATTGTCTTGAAGTAGAGCTCCATGAATTAGAGATGAAGAACCAGACTCTTCAAGTCAATTTAAACCAAAACCAAGGTCAAGTAGTAGAAAACAAAGGTCTAGTGCATGAGAACGGACATCTGGAGCAAGATAAGAATTGTCTGGAGAAGGAGATTCGGAGATTGCTGCAGCAAGTGAAGATCCAGGAGGCCTCGTTGGATAGTAGCAGTTTGAAGTTGGTGGTTCTAGAGAAAGAGAACCGTACCCTGGTTAAAAAGTCTTCCTATCTTAGTGAGGCCAGTGCTAAGAGCAAAGAACTGGAGAGGGAAAACCAGGAGCTGGTTCAGCAGGCTGGAGTGGACAAGAAGATGCTGATGACATTAAGAGAGGTTACCACTCCAATGAATGCTTTGTAGATATATTATGCTTTCTCAATGTTTTCTTATCTTTCTTAATTTGACTATTTTCTGCTCTAGGAGCTGCTGGACCAGAGGCTGAAATTGCAACAGAAAGAATCTGATCTTGAGAAATTGACTTATGAGCTGGAGAGGGTGAAGTTAAACCAGGAGACACAAAAGGGAGATCACGAGGCTCTAGACCAGAGGTATCCTGACATTCACTTATATATTCAGTCAAGCCCAAGGTATTACATTTAAATGTCAGATTCCTTTTGGACATGTCTAATGGCCAACTCTGTCTTCGTCTTCCTCACTCTCTCTTCCACTCCAGTCACTGTAAACAGTCAGAGCTGGAGTCTTCTCTAATGAAATCCCTGAAGATTAAAAAAGATAGAATGTCTGCCCTGGAGGCCCGTCTGCAGGAATCGGCCAAGATAAACCAGCAACTACGACAGGATCTCAAAACTGTAAGACAAAGCCAAGTCCAAAGTTTACTTGGTAGCCATTTTACTAACATGCTTGAATGGGGAACCAAGCTAATAGACAACGTTCTAGTATACAGTAATGTATATCCAAATTTCATTAGGAATCCATGCGATCAGTAACTCCATGTCAAGTCGAAAGATTTCCAGATGCATATTTCACAACTATTTTAAAAGGGTTAGTTCATCCAAAAATGAAATTCATTAATTACTTGCCCTAATGTCGTTCGACACCCGTAAGATCTACGGAATACAAATGAAGATATTTTTGATGAAATCCGTTGGCTCAGAAAGGCTTTCATTGACACCAATGTCATTTCCTCTCTCAAGACCCATAAAGGCACTATAGACGTTGTTACAAAGCCCATCTCACTACAGTGGCTCTACAATAATTTTATGAAGCGACGAGAATACTTTTTGTGAGGAAAGGCCTGTCTGAGCCATCAGATTTCAACAAAAATATCTTTATTTGTGTTTTGAAGATGAACAGAGGTCTTGCGGGTGTCGAACGACATTAGGGTAAGTAATTAATGATGGATTTTTCATTTTTGGGTGAACTAACCCTTTAAGTTGGCTGCGCTGACCAACAGAAAGCTATTTGGTTTGGAAGGGACCTCATTGTGTGCTTTGCTCTCGAAAGTTTGCCAATTTCACTAATGCGACTGCACCGTAACAAGCCATTCTTTCTCCTTAGAATAAGAACAGTATGATTTAAGATTGATAAACTGTTGCAGGTCAAACATAACTATGAGGCATTGCTTCAGAGGGAGGAGGAGGAAAAGGCAGGACTCTCTCCACCAGAGAGGGCATGGCACAGAGAAAGTCAGGAGGCCACATGGGCATTGCTCAAGGTCAAAGATCGACTCATTGAGGTGGAGAGAAATGTGAGTTTAATGACGGAGGCAGTGTCCACCTAACCAACTTAGACCCATAATCAACCTGTTTAAATACTTGAGGGGGAGTTTGGAATGAAATGATGTTTAATGCCTGATAGGCATCTTTAAAAACTTTAAAGTGCATTAAAGATATGCATTTATTTTTTCAGTACATGTGTTCTTTGGAAACACAAAAAATTGTTGTAAACATCAAGCTATACTGGGTGAACTACATGATCTGACCGTATCTTCCCTTGGTTTGTCTTGTATAGAATGCGACATTACAGGCTGAGAAACAGGCATTGCAAACACAACTGCTGACCTTGCAGGCGCAGTCAGATGGATTGCAGGCGCAAATAATTGCGTTGCAACAGCAAACGGCTTCCTTGCAGGAGAACAACACAGCACTGCAGACCCACAATGCACAAATGCAGGTAAGTCACATTACATTAGAAATGCTGCCATATATGCAATATAGGTATTATAAAACTATCTATTCATCAAAGAAAGCTGAAAAATGTATCAAGAATATTAAGCAGCACAATTGATTTAAGCACAAATAAGAATAATGATGAGAAAAGTTTCTTTAGCACCAAATCAGCGCATCAGAATGTGACACTGAAGAAATAAATAAGTAATGGAGTAATGGCTGATAAAAATTACAGGAATACATTTTAAAATATATTAAAATAGAAAAAGTTATTTTAGGTCAAAATATTACTCTCTTTATTGTTTTTTTGTTCAAATAAATGTAGCATATGTGAGCATTTAAAAATCTTACCGAACCCAAACTTTTTAAAAGTAGTGTATATATGCTAAAATTAAAAATTAAAGGTTTAAGTGGAAACCATTTGAGATCTAATCAGTCATTGGCCTCAGATCTTTGATCTTCTCGATCTCTCCTAGGTGGAGAAGTCCACTTTATCTTCCCAGAATTCCTCTCTGACGGCTCATAATGAACGGTTACAGCGGGAACGGCAAAGTTCTGAGGCTGAGAGGGAGGGTGCGGTGCGGGAGAGAGAAGATCTGCGCACTGTGAATGAACTTCTTCTCCGGGATCACGAGAGATTGAGCGTCCTGCACGAGAGACAGTCAGCAGAGATGGAGGTGCTCTCCCACAGGTACTCAACAATGGAGAGCAGTCATCGAAGCCTGGAAATAGAGCACAGATCACTCGAGGACAGGTTAGTACACATACCATAGGATGTCTTTAGAGTGCCATGTTGTGATACTGATTCAAATTCTGTAAAAGTATAACTGGGCAAGGCTTCCAGTGTCAACTGCTTCCAGGTATTTTAGACATAAAAAATCAGTCCATTATGCTGCTTGACATTATTGCAGACATGTCACCCTGTAGTCCAAGACTGGTTCCCTACTGAAGCTAGGCAGGTTGAGTCAGTACCTGGGAGTATACCTGGGAAAAACTAGGTTGCAGTTGGAAGAGGTGTTAGTAAGGCCAGCACATGATGCTCGCCCTGTGGTTTGTTTGGGTCCTAATGCCCCAGTATAGTGATGGGGACACTATACTGTAAATAGGCACCATCCTTCTTCTCGTAAAAAGAGTAGGGGTGTAACCCCGGTGTCCTGGCTAAATTCCCTCAAGTGGCCCTTATCAATAATGTGGTGAGCGCACTGGCACCGCTGCACTGTGGCTGCCATTGCATAATACAGGTGGACACTGGTGGTGGGTGAAAAGAGACCCCTGATATGATTGTAAACCACTTTAAATGTGTTCAGTAGTTCATAAGAAAAGTGCTATATATAATTGCTTAATTTATTAATTAATTAATGAATTCATCAAACTGTTTGTATTTGTTGTAATACTATTTTAATGTATTATTGTAATCAAACACACTGGTTTGTAGCACAAATAGTTTTACCTTTTTTTTAATATTTTTCTAGTTATTTACCCAGCTAACACCAAATGTTCTCAGAGCTTTGGCTTGTGTTCTGGCAAGACAAACATTCTTCCAGTAATGTTAATAGAATGTTTAAATTTATCTGGTCTTGTCTCAAAAAGTTAGGAATATAAGTACCTAGAAATGATTTTTGCTAAGTTGAAGTTTGATCAAAATTCTGATGCAATTATTGGAAAGTCACATCAAAAACTGTTTGCACAACAAAATCTTAACTCTTTTAATTGATTGAGAGGAATCCTCATGTCATTCTTCAATTCATTCTTTAAAAGTATTTTGTCCTTTTCGTTTATTTGCTGGTTTTTATATACAAAGAACAGAAATCGTTTTGTGTGTTCAAAAATAGTGGAAGTACAGTTACGAAGCCTTACATTGTATTATAAACAGCAAGTGCTAAGAATGGCGCACAAAATAATAGGAGACAGCACACACCTGTTGCATTTGGACTTTGAGTAGCTGCCCCTAGGGCAGCATTTAAGGAAGATAAGATGTTCCACAAATCTATATAAATGTACTTTTGTGCCTGAGGCACTTTGTTATGTGACACATTTGGTTAATTATTATTATGATTACTGTTTAAAACTCTATACTAAACTAAACTATTCATGATTTTTTTTAAATACCGCGTGTTCAAAAATGTTTAAATAACATGTAAAAGTGACGTTTCCATAATGTTTGTAAAATGATAAAATGGAATGTTACCTAAACGTTCGCAATAAAAATTGTTTTTAAAGCCGTTTAAAAACCCACCAGTTTGATCTTTTAATGACAATTCAGGAATAACGTTTTCAGAACTTAAAGGAAATGTATGTAAGAAATGCATTTCAATGAATCTTAAAATGGCCCTGATATGTCACTATAGACATTAAGACATCATGTTAATTTCAAATACTTATATCACTGACAGCAGTAGTCCGGCCAGGATATTGTCATTTAAAAGTTGTTGTTGCAGCCCTCGACTGATGTTGATGTTGACATGTTGTGTTTTGGCCTGAAGCTCCACCCTCCACCTATCTACCAATCACGAAGTCAGTACTATTTGGGCATCCGGGTTGCCAGATCTGCTCTAGTTACCACAGCTGCAGTTACAAACGTTCCTGCTGGATCCTGCAGCCTATCTGGCAACCTCGAGTCAGGGGGAGGGGGAGAGGGATACACCGCTCTACAGTCATTTAAAAGTGATTGCAGTACCAGTTTTGGCCACAAACTTACATACACTTCCTTTAATGGAAACTTTAGCAAAACATTCTTTGAACATTTTTTTTAAAACTGGGCAACTATAGCTGCTAATGAACCGGAAAATTGCAAAATGATCACATAAGACTACTTCTTATTTTCTTGCAAAATAAGGTGGGTAATGACACATAAATACATTAAATAAATGTGTTATTGCCACATTGAAATTGTGTGCATGACAAACCCTTTTTATGGTGTGTGTGTGTATATATATATATATATATATATATATATATATATATATGCTGCTTTAGATAAGCAAGTGCCAGTATTTGACATGCTTACATCTACAGGTATAACACACTACTTCAGCAGCGCGCTCAGCTGGAGGGGTTAGAGAGAGCTCTCAGAGAAGAACAGCAAAAGATGCAGAATGAAATATACACGAACAGGAACACATCAGCAGAGTGCCAAAGACTGAGAGATGAAAAAGACTGGTCAGTAGTGTATTGTTTGTTTCCTTGGTGTACACCAAGTTCAGAAAACAGCTGTCTGAGGGGCTCACTTGTGTCTTAAAAATGGCAAACATTATATTTTAGAGCTAGTGTTAATCTACAATAATAAAATGATCTTAAATGTAATCATGTATATAAAATATATAAATATATGAATAAAAAATAGTGCAGCATAATGCAGTTTACCAACCAGAATCCAGTATTCCAGATATATTAAATATAAATATGTGCTTGTCTCTGTGGGGTAAGGCAAGGAGAGCAAATGAGGATCTAGATGCAGATTTTTTCTTTTATTCATTAAAAGTAAGAAAGATAAATATAGGTGTACACAAAAACGAGTCAACTGTAGAAGGCGAACATGGTTTTACTCAATTTCTTTTTACTAATAAACACAAAGACAATACTGTGAAAAGAACTGAGGAAAGTCAGTATATACACAGACATAACGAGAAACTAAACAGGTGAATGTAATCTGTAACCAGGAACAAAGCATGCAAGCCGACCCACGACACAAAATGACATGCATAATGACATGCGATAAAAACAAACCATTATTTAATAATATTTTAGGATAAACATATATCATTAGACAGCATAATTTAGCTAACATTTATAATAAAGTTATGGTTAAACTGTTGCAAGCATGTGTAGCAATCAAAGTACTGATCATAATGTACTTTTAAGTAACATTAACAATAAATGTCAGAAAGAAATCGGTTCTGCGGTTGTTCATAAATACCAGTAGTGATGTTGTACATCGAGGATGTTGCCATGTCACCGGAAATAGAGCCATTATTGTCCCAAATGTCCTTATCAGTGCCCAAATTAATGTATGCGTAGGGAGTTTTAGAAAAGTCCTCTAGCCTTGGTTGTGTAGTTAAAAATAAAGATGTCTTCTTTTATTATTTGCACCAAATATCATGATTTGCCCTCTACACAGGTTAAATCAGACCTACCAGAAGCTGTTGGCAGAGAACGAGGGACTTCAGGTCGAGTACAAGAGCATGAAGAGCCAGTTGAACTCCAGCAAACTAGAGCAGACACAGCTGGAGTCAGAGCTGTCTAGATTCAAAGAGCAGTACCAGCATCTGGAGATAACCACTATCAAACTGACCAACCAGTGTGAGGTATATAACACCCATTAGGCATGGCCAGGGCTGGACTGGGGCTAAAATTCGGCCCTGGCAAACCCAGCCCATCTGGCCCATGAGTTCCCCATTCATGTTTTTGCTGGGGTTACGGCCTTAAATTTGAGTAAATAAATAAAACTAGAACAGGGACAAATAATGATAGATATGATCAAATTTACTGCAAACGCACAAACTTAATATTGCACGTTGTCATACAGAAATGCACTTGACAGTAAAGCACTGATGATTTTGAGCTAGGATGGAGTAAAGTAAATTTACTTCTTTTAAATGCTGTCATCATTCACTCACTCTTGTGTCCTTCCAAAACTTTATGACTTCCGTGAAACACAAAAGAAGATATTTTGAAGACTGTTAGCAACAAAGCCATTTTGATTAGGCTACCATTTGAATATTGTATGAACAAAAAAACACTCAAATTATTTTATTTTATGTTACACAGAAATAAATTCATTAGGTTGGGAATGACATTAGGGTGAGTAAATGGTCACATTTTTGAGTTGAGCTACCCCTCTAAAAACAATCATATTTTTCAAGAATTAACACCTAATTTATGTAAGCCAATGATATATCTTTCATGAGGTAGAACAATGCTCCTCATTACCGTGGCTATATGGTTTCTAAAATATATAAAACATAATAAACTATTATTTTTGTAATTTAAAAAAATGCAAACACCTGAAGAAAATATGAAAATCGCCTCTATAAAAGTGATTTATATTCCGCAATATTAATTTAAGTAGGCTAATAATAGCAACTTTTTAAATAAATACGTTTCTTCCAAAACACCATATTGATTTGCTGTTGGTAGCTGCAAGGTAAATTGTGGTTGTGCTAAAGTGAAACGTTTGTAGTTGTGTGTATTGCCGTTTTCCACTCTATCTCGTCATGAATACATGCTCGCGGCTGTTTTCAGCTGATTCACCACAGAACCTGTAATGTTCCTATATCACACGATTGTATAAAACTAAATTTGGAGTCAAAGTGCCGTTTATAGAGCAGCATTTAAACGCAGATTACGTTCGACAGCGGCTGCGCTGTGCGGATAATCGCATTTATCAGTTTCATGCGCTCAAAATAAAAAAATTATAATTTGGAAAAAGCGCCTAATATGGAGGGGATGTCTCTCTCGCTTTGGCCTGTCATTTCGGAAGACAAACCAATCGGCCGCTGTCGCTGCATGATGGGCCAGTCATTGGCAAATACATAAATTAAATCAATAACCTATCGGCCCTAAAGTGCGTCGGCCCACCGGGAAAATGCTCAGTATGCCAGATTACCAGTCCAGCCCTGGGCATGGCCATTTAAACAGAGAAGAATGTTTTTAGAAGATTTTACTTCCATCTTTTACATACCTGCAGAACATATAATCACCCAGGCTGGTTTATGCTGGTAGCAACTTTTATTTAACTTTGATGCTTAAACAAAGCTACAGATTAAACAATTTAAGTCCTTGATGAATCACCTCCTTTTGTGCATCTTTTCAGTTGCTGACCCAGCTGAAGGTTAATTTGGAGGAAGAGAACCGCCACTTGCTGGATCAGATCCAGAGCCTGATGCTGCAGAACCGGACCCTGCTAGATCAGACTATGGAGAGCAAGGACCTGTTCCATGTGGAACAGAGACAATATATGTGAGAACAATTTATTTGGTAGAAGTGTTTATGTATGCAACACAGAAATCATGAAATCTGCAAAGCAGTAATTCTCAAATGACCAGAGTTATTCAAACTTAGGATAACCCAATAAATAACTTTTTAATGGGAAGAAAAAACAATTCCTTTTCCAATTCCAAATCTTTTATTGAGATCTGTGCTGACAAGTCTGTGCGGAAGGTCTATGGCATTTTCGCACAAATTCATCTGTCGCTTGGTTGAAGCCAATCAAATTATGCAAATGCTGATGAGGTTGTTCATTCCCTCATGAACAAAACTATGCAAGGCCAAAAAATACAACCTAGATGACAATAAATATGGGTTGACTTGCAGATAAACATAGTTTGTGCTATATGACCACTATATGTTTTGTGCAGTGAATGAATAAGAGCATGAACCCATTGAAATTCAAGAGACATTTAGCAACCAGTATTGTAAATATTCATGCTCTGATATTGATACATTCCAGTGTTTTAAGGACATTTTTTTAATTATTCTTCTACAATAAACATATTTAAAAGTAAAATCTGAGAAAAACCCATTGGGAACCTTCATTTTAAAGAAGTGTCTCTCAACCAGGGGACAATACGACTTAAAATAATAAAAACAAGCATTAAAGTAAGCTAAAACAACAAAAAAATTGTTATTAAATTAAATTTATATTAAATTAAATCTTATTTTAATTTACATTAATTTAGCTGTTTTTTGTATTTGAAGAACAAGAATAAATCTGTATAAATCTAGAGTAATGAAATACATTTAATTACTTAAAATAAACTTAAAGGTGCCCTAGAATGATTTGAAACAATATTAATATAATTAAATTGTTCTCTGATATCTTCATAGAGGGTATGAGGCTTATTTAAAGGAAAAAAATGTCCAGATACAGTTTTACAGGTCCATTTACAACCCCATAAATTGTCCCTATGCTGTAATGCTCTGTTTTTGCCTTATGTGGAAGGGTCATGAATATTAATGTTGAGCTCTGCTCTGATTGGCTTATTTCAGCAGCTCACAGCAGTTCAGTAAAGCGGCTTGTGAGTCCTGACCGTCTTGACAGAACACAGACTGACTGAATGACACTTTAGGCAAAACATCTCAAATGGAGATTGATAAAATGCAGCTTACTTGTTTATTTGGTGTTTTCAGATTATTTGCGCGCAAGAAAGAGCTTGCGTTTGTGCGGTTGCCAGATTTCAGTAATTAAATCCCCCTGACAAGCTTTTCTGTGAAAAGAAACCTGTATACACTCCGTTTACTTTCTTTTGTTTACTTTTTATCTAAACATTTCCAATCTGGCAACCATATGCACGCGAGCTCTCTCTCTCGCGCGTGGATGATCCGAAAACACCAATAAACAACAAGCTGCATTTTATCAATCTCCATTTGAGATGTTCTGCTTAAAGTGTGTCGTTCAGCCTACATTTTAGACTTGTCTTTTTTCGTCAACGATATTGCATGTTTATATAACGTTAATGAAGGCTAATGTTACGCAGTGACTGTGATGTAGCCTAATCTGAAATACAAATAGGCAAAAACATCATAGGAAACACCATACTTCAGTTCTCAAAAAATATAAATATATAACTTATATTTTTGCAAAATGAATAGCCTTGTCAAATGATTATCGTTTTAACTTATATGGTGGAAAAGGTGACGTTTGCTAGAAGGATCGAGTGAACGATCTAAGCAAAGTATCTACGGTTGTAGTTTGTAATACAAAATAATATTACCCTTTGTCATTAGACATACTATTTAGTTTTGTATGGTACTTGGTGTTAACTGTACTAGCATCTTGTGTCATCTAGACAATGCTGTCTCTCTAAGAAACTTTCAATTGAATCAGAAATTGTTTAAACAGTCAATAAGTGGATAAATCGCTACTTACTGCTTGCAGGAATATAGTTGCCACTTTCTTCAGTTTAAGACACTTAGCAAAGCTTGCTTGAAATGGGCCGAACAAACGAACGATCTTGAATTAAATTGTTGTGGTATCGGATTATAAACATCAACCATGACCGTTGACATTTTTTATCTGTGGGAAGGATAGAAAAGTTTCCTGAAAAGCCTGGAACATGAAGTGTGTCCATGTAAGCAGCTTGTTTTGATGATTCGCTCCATTTCCGCCTGACAATGCACATGTTTGGACAGATGCAAATGTTGGAGGTTTGCATATAAATGATCCCCAACGCTTACGTCACTGTTGGGTTTATGTTGAGAAGCACTTTTTTTTCCGTTGCGTTATGGATTCACGAGATTTACATAAAAAGTAGGAGGCAATGATTTTTGAGACTCAAAGTACGTGATGTCCATGTACTGAACTCTTATTATTTCGCCATGGCAAGATTAATTCAATTTTTCATTCTCGGGCACCTTTAAATTTAACTGAAATAAAGCTAATTTTTTTTTCAGATAGTTGCCAAGGCAACATTTCTCCTTTTCATTGAGTTGATGTACTAAAACTGAAATAAAGAATTAATGGAAACTGCATAGACATATTCTTTATAAACAAAAATAATAAAAATGACTAAAAACTAATACAAAATATAAATAAAAACTACAATAGTATCTATAAAACTATTATAGTGATATTAAAAATAAGATTCACATTCTTGGGCAACATGGATATAGGAGAGTCCAATTTTAAAAGTGTAATTTTCTAGACCTTGGCTATATATGTAAATTAATAAAATCTTAAAATATCTTGGGAAGTTTTTTTCTAGTTATGTCAAACTCCTGAATCATTTTGTTGGGTAGACTAAATTAATATTAGATTTTATTGGGTAGAATAAAAAAAAATCTATTAAATCACAAACAACTTGGAAATTCACAGGGCCATTAAATATTGTTGTGAATGTGTACAATTTGTGTCAAAAGCTCAGCTTTAGAACACAGTATAGATGTTTATGGCATGTTATTTTCCCAGAGACAAACTGAATGAACTTAGAAGGCAGAAGGAGAAACTGGAAGAGAAAATCATGGATCAGTACAAGTTCTATGACCCATCGCCTCCACGCAGGTACTGTCTCATTATGTGATGTTAATGGACGCTTCTTCTCTGTGTGTGTGTGCCCTTGTTTATATTACATTGTGGGGACCACATAAGGGTCCCCGTAAGGATAGTAAAACCTGAGATCACCTACATTGTGCACTTTTCAAAAGGCTTATAAATCATAAAGGATGAGGTTTTTTGAAAATGTAAAAATGCAGAATGTTTCCTGTGATGGGCAGGGGCAGTGTAAGGGGGATAGAATGTACAGTTTGTATGGTATAAAAACCATTACGTCTAAGGAGAGTCCCCACAAAGATAGTGAAACAGACACAGCAACAGTGTGTGTGTGTGTGTGTGTGTGTGTGTGTGTGTGTGTGTGTGTGCGTGCGTGCGTGCGTGCGTGCGTGCGTGCGTGCGTGCGTGCGTGCGTGCGTGCGTGCGTGCGTGCGTGCGTGCGTGTGTGTGTGTGTGTGTGTGTATATATCAAGATTATGTTTTGATTTATCATGTTTTCTGTCTTTCCTCAAACGGTTACTCAATGAAGACGGGGCAACTGGATAACACTGAAGATGAGGAAGTTGATGAAGACAAAGGCTCGTGATCAGGAGCACGTTTGTTCTCCAACTCCCCAGCTCCGCTCCGAGTCATGCGAGGGTCTGGATGACCTGCGCTGCCATGACAACGGCTCCTTCGTGGGTTCTCTGGGCTCGGAGGAATCTGTTCCCAACTCCCTTAATGTTGACACCCTGTCCCCCAAGAAGAGCAGCAGTGAGTATAACCTCAGTTACATGAAACTGTCCAATCATTCCAGCCAGGAACATCTAGAAACAAGCCATTTAATCAACAAGCCTTTTGTCCCAACATCCCAAGGTCAGGAGAGTGAAAACAGAATAGCATGGAGCAGCCAAGCAAAGGGTAGTAACTCACCCCACAAATCACATCCGCTGATTACAAAACTGCTCAACTTCTGCTCCCCAAACCCTCAGCGCCACAGCACACTTCAAGAGGAGCTGAGCTACTCTAATTAAACATTTATGCAGTTATTTGATGTATGTTTCCTGATTCATTTCAAGTCTATTAATTTCAAGTCTTTGGTCCTCTATTCTTTTCCACACTGTTCAACACAAATATTTTGGTAACACTTTACAATAAGGTCTAATTAGTTAATTAGTATTAATTAACCTTATTAGTTGATAAAATTGTCAATGTTAGTTCACAGTGCACTAACTGCTGTTTATACCATTTTTGATATTTTAATGTAGTTAACTACTGTTAATAAATTAAAGTTTTACTGATACTTATCATACCGTATTATATACACACACTATATTGCCAACTTTTTTGGGACTCCCTAATGACATCCAATTCTTAAATCAGTAGGGTTTAATATGGTTACAATGTGTGTGTTCATGGGATTTTTTTTTGCGCATTTGTGAGGTCAGGCACTGATGTTGGACAAGAAGGCCTGGCTCACAGTCTCTGCTCTAATTCACCCCAAAGGTTTTCTATTAGGTTGAGGTCAGGACTCTGTGCAGGCCAGTCAAGTTCCTCCATACCAAACTTGCTCATCTATATCTTTATGCACCTTGTTTTGTTAACTGGTGCACAGTCATGTTAGCACAAAGTTGGGAACATGAAATTGTCCCAAATGTCTTGGTATGCTGATGTTTTAAGTGTTCCTTTCACTGGAACTAAGGGGCCAAGCCCAACCCCTGAAATCCGACCCCACACCATAATCCCCCTCCACCAAACTTTACGCTTGGCACAATGCAGTCAGGCAAGTACCGTTCTCCTGGCAACTGCCAAACCCAGACTTGTCCATCGGATTGCCAGACAGAGAAGCGTGATTCATTACTCCAGAGAACACGTCTCCACTGCTCTAGAGTTCAGTGCTGGCATGCTTTACACCACTGCATCTGAAGCTTTGCATTGCACTTGGTGATGTAAGACTTGGATGCTGCTGCTCGGCCATAAAAACCCTATGTATGAAGCTCTCTACGCACTGTACTTGAGTTAATCTGAAGTTGCTATTGTTCCCAATTGCTTCCACTTTGTAATAATACCACTAACAGTTGAGCGTAGAATATTTAATAGTGATGACATTTCACAAATGGACTTGCACAGGTGGCAACCTATCACGGTACCATGCTTGAATTCACTGAGCTCCCGAGAGCAACCCTTTGCCTCAGAACTGCCTTAATTCTACGTGGCATTGATTCAACAAGGTGCTGAAAGCATTCTTTAGAAATGTTGGCCCATATTGATACATTATATAAACACAAACTTTTATGTTTTATGTAATTAATCGATATTACAGGCCTAGAAAAACATACCAAAAATCACAGATTTGAGATTTAACAAAATGTCTTTAGATAGAAGAAAATGTATGTGACTGCATTTGCTGCATATGCTGCATTTGCTGTGTGATTTTTCATGTTCTTTCCTACAAAATAATTGTTCTTCTTTCCTATGAAAACATTCACAAACATTTGTATTGTCATGTTTTTCCTCCCTCATTTTCTGTCTTCATGTTTTCCATTGTGGTGATCAAGTCTGCGCCCTGAAAATGTTTCATGTTAAACGTAACAAACCAAAGGATAAAGAAAAAGTCAAGTCTCTCTTCCGCCGAGCTCTGTGTAAGACCTCACATCCTGTCTTTCCTGTAATGTCTGTGCCTTCTCTGTCATTGCTTTTTATTTTTATACATGAATGCATAATACCTTATCTATGAGCAAAGTCTTTTTAAAGTAAATCAAGGCCTTTTATACTTCAGAGAATGAGAAAAGGATAATGCACGATAAATGCATCAACTTCCTTAAGTCAAATGCACCCCATAAACATAATTTCATGTCATCTTCCTCTCTTCTCATGTTTCATCTCAGCACTGAATGATCTGCTGCAATCGGAGGGATGTTTGGATGGGGACTCCGGGCAGCAGGAAGATCTGCTAGAAGAGCAAATAATGCAACGCACCATTGCCATTACAAAAAAACCCTCCACATTATCATCATCATCATCATTTCAGCCCTACTCTTCCATAGACAATCATACAAAAATCTGTAGTCAAGGTAGTAAGTCAAAACTGTCCATATCACATAGATATTTGCAGTTCATCTGGCATTGATAGTTTTTGTGACAAGCATCACTATTACTATTACTCGTACTTATTAGTGATACATTTTTTGAAGCATAACTAATCCCACAAGTGATCAGATTTGCCTATGAGAGCCTAGGGACGAATATAATTTAGCCATTAAGTAACCACAGTGTTGGGTAAGTTACTCTAAAAAGTATTTAATAACTAGCTACTAATTACATCTTCAACTAATTACTAATTTTTTTCTAATTACTTTTTACTTTCTAAATCCCATATCAACCTTAGTTACAAGGATAGACATGAAGCTGCTCTTCTGGATCTGGCACCTCCAAAATCTATATCCATGTTAAATGCATTGAAAAATTGTTATTGTATTGGTGCATGGCACAATCTTGGCAAGCCAGAAATATAGCAACAATGTTAAAAACCAGTCAGAACACTTTAGCAACTGCACAACACCCTAGCAACCCAGACAAAACATGCTAAAAACCAATCAGAACACCTTAGCAACTGCATAGCAACACCTTGGCAACCCAGAAAACCATAGCAACCTCAAAGTAACATGCTAACATCAACTTTAAACAATTTGCCAACTGTGCAACAAAACCCTGGCAACCCAGAACAACATGTAAAACACTTTCAGAACACCTTAGCAACTCCTGTCACCACCAAAACATTCTAGCAACATTGTAAAACAATGCACCTTAGCAAATCCATAGGAAAGAACTAAAAACCACCTAAATCACCATAGGAACCACATGCAACATGCTAAAAACACTTTATGTTATAGAAACTGCATAGCAATGCTCTAGCAACCACCCAAAACACCCAGTACAACATAGCAACATGCTAAAACTACTTAAAACATCTTAACTGCATAGAAACACCTTGGCAGTCCAGAAAACCGTAGCAACCACATAGCAACATGATAAAAACCACTGGCAATCACTAAAACAACCAATGACCTTAAAACAAAAAACAAAACAAAAAAACAGTCACATTAGCCACCATATGTTGGCGACCAATAACACCTTAGCACCTTTCATTGCTTTGGTGCTGCACTGCTTTGCAAAATAAAAGCCTTAAAAGTCATTATTTAGCCTAGATAAAATGAGTAAATGTGTCTTAAAGAGTAACTACTGTTTACCCTGTTTACACCTTGGTATTAAGATGCGTTTTGGTTGATCAGATCACACGTGGACGATGCTAAACACATGTGTAAACGGGGCCTAAAACAATTTGAGCTTGTCCACTTTCGACCACAGGTAGTCGAAAACACATTCAACCGGACTGCTTTCGTAGTGTAAGCGCTCATCGAATTCAAACAGCTACAAAAGACCACCTTCTCTCCACCTACTGACCTAATGCGCTAGCCAGACAGGATTTAAGCTTTGTCGGCTGAAGACCCAAGTTTGAATCAAGGTGAACAACATACTAAGCACAATGCTCACCATTCCTGATTTCTAACACACAGTGTTTGTCATGGTCTTGTGGCTATGGGAGCGGAAACGAAAGCTGCTGCTCTCCATATGTTTTTCGGTCATCTCTGCGCATTCATATGTACATTGCACATGCTTATTTTGGCCATTAGATCAAAAGATCTGAAAAATCCCATACATTTACTCCCCCATCGACCCTCCCCTTGAAGAAATCAGGACAAAAGTGGTTGAAAGTGGACAAAAGAGAAAGTGGACAAAAGAGATTAAAACACCAGGTGTAAACAGAAATGTTTCTCCATCGTCTACTTGTGATCCAATCGACTAAAATGCATCTTAATTCCAGATTTAAACAAAGCCTACACTGTAAAAAAAATATATTGTTTGTTTAATTTAAAAAAGTAAGTAACCTGGTTGCCTTAAAATTTTGAGTTTATCGAAATTTTAAATTTGAGTTGATACAATAAAGGAAATTGGTTTAATAAATATAAACTCAAAATATTATTGTATCTGAACCACAAAAAAATAGATCAATCGTAAAAATAGCACCGTTTGGCATGTTTCTCTGCATCATCATCATCAAAAAAAAGAAAAACACACATGACCTAATATGCTTACAAAATCTTTTAATAATATTTGAATAAAGGTTGTCGATTCTCAAAAATGTTAATTGTATTAACTCAAATTTTTAATTTCAATTAACTCAAAAATTTAATTCAACCAGGTAAAACAATTTTTATTTTTTTTACAGTGTAGAATGCAGTGCATGATTCTAGAGTATCTAACTCTGTTTACACATTTTTTCATTCAGGTAAAGATTTTCAAGGAGACACAATTCCACCAGTTCTCCAAAATGGCACAGAAGGCCTGCAAGACATTGGTAAGAATGTATTGGTTGACCATGAGCAACTTTCTAAAGAGTTTTATGATCCTGTTGGGCTCTAACTTCCTCTAATTGACATGTTCAGCAGGCCCGAATGGCAAATCGAGTCGTGCCCCCAGTGCGAGCAGTGGTGAGTTTAGCGTGAGTCTGGAGAACGAGGCCTGGTCCAGTGATGGCAGCCCCCTTCCAGATCCATTCCCATCCAACCGGCAACGATTCACTGATTCCCCTTCACCAGCCCGGCCCAACCACGAGGAGCTCGGGCAGGG
Source organism: Pseudorasbora parva (assembly GCF_024679245.1). Taxonomy (NCBI): domain Eukaryota; kingdom Metazoa; phylum Chordata; class Actinopteri; order Cypriniformes; family Gobionidae; genus Pseudorasbora; species Pseudorasbora parva. The sequence goes on along the minus strand of NC_090183.1, from coordinate 8,703,030 downwards.
CTACTGCTCCTCAGGGAGTGTGGTGCGGAGGTCCAGCAGTGGGAGATCCGCCGGAGACCGTTCAGCGCACAAGATGGACAAAGCAACCATTGGACTGTATAAAACTCAGAGCGTGCAAAGTACAGAGTCTGATCCTAAAGCTGTTCTCGAGACGCATGGGAAGTCCTCCTCCGTCTCAGGGTGTTTGAACTGCTTTGCCACTCCGATGCGAAGCCCCAAATCAGGCCAGGCTCTGTCCGCTTTACCCCGCGCCAGCTGTGTCATCTCCACGTCAGAGGGCAACAGTCGCCGTGCTAGCGTTCATAGCACTGTGTCAGTGGGATCGGCGTCAAGTAAGAACGGTGCTGATCCTCAAATGACTCAACCTGACCACAGTGACAAGGTTTTAAAAGGAAGCCCTGTCTTGAAAGAGGACGACCACAAACCGGAACTCCTTTTTGATTCAGAGTTCACTATAGATTCAGTCTTTACAAACACAATTTTCAGTGAGTCAAGTACCAGCCCGGCTAACAAAAACATGTTCTAAAAACGTTCTGCTAATGTTTAAATATTAAGTTATGAAAACGTTATTTCTGAATGTTCAAAATGTTTTCTCGGTTATGTGAACATTTTATTATTTTGCAAACATTATGGGATTTAGGATACTTTTGAATGATCTTTCAAATGAGTAGTAACATTTAAACAAATATTAGAATTTTTGAACTAAAATGTTTCCGGAAAAAAACATTCTGTGAACAATGTATAGAGCTTATGAAGCCACGCCCCTTTTCAGCATTGCACTCGTTACGATTTATATTTCCACAGTATGAAGGCAAGATCTTACAGATTTTTTTACCCCCAATTTTAAAATCTTCACGGTTTACTGACATTTGTAATGACATCTGCTTCAAACATGGCAATGCTCATGATAACTTCCGTTTACTCTACATTAGTAAATCCACTTCACCAGCTTTTGCAAAAACAGCAGTTCAAACACAAAATTCTTATGATGGTCGTACGCTTGTTTCTCTGGTGCATAAGATCAGTAAATAATGTTTTTGTGACCAGGTAACGTTGAATGAACATTCTATAAACATTGCTGGAAGAACATTTGCTAGTGACTTTGAGAGAACCTTGCCAGAATGCCAAAGTTCTGAGACTGTGCCCTTTAGCTGGAAGTTTGAAAATGTTCTACTGTATGCAAACATTACTGATGAAATCGGTTGTTAATTATTCATACCAGAATCCCATAAACATGAACATCTTATTCTGACCATGTAAAAGCCATTTATGCAACATGATTATGATTATACAGTCCTTAACTACAGCCCTTTTATCCTTGTCTTGTTTTGGTTAAGACACTTTTTTTTTCCCTTATTGCTCTTTAATTTGTCTCTCTTTTTTTAACGTATTTTGTATTGCTTGTATTTCATGTGTTAAATGAGCCTATGTTCATTTTTTCCCTCTTCAAATTAGGTGCATGAAAGTAAAAACAAAAAAAAGTATCTCGGGGCATGTAACATCAAAACTGCTGTGGTTCATTTGTTCTGACGATGGTATATGACAGTCATTTGTCTTCTGTTTCCCCCAGAATTATAGAGCAGAGTGTTGTTGTTGTTGTTGTTTTTTAGCTGAAATTCACCTTGTATTTAAAACCAGTAAATATCTCAGATGTTTATCATGTTTCCCTCTAACTTAAGAAAACCTTGTTTTCTCATATTGTGGTACTTTGTGCTCATGTTTCCTACATTTGTTAGCAGAAGTGGTTTGAAACATAAATAATAAAAAGACTGTATAATTTTTGATGACATAATAAAAATAACTTTACTATGAGACAAAATGTGCATTAAATTTCAGTACGTCATACTACACACATATGATTGTGGGCTATATGAAGTACAAACAGAAATCTATCTCTGCAATAAATAAAAAAATATTGAGAAAAGATTTGAGATTCAAGTAGCATTTTTGGCATGATTAAAGGCATTGTCGACAAAGCATTGGAGAAACACATATTTACATACATCTTCAAATAATAATGATTAAAAAAATAATAAAATAAGACTGAAAAGGTAAAAAGAAAAAAGAGTATACAATGGTTTTCGAATCTGACTGAGGCTGATAGCCATAACAGACAAGACAATTGGTGAAGCATCCAGTACACAAAAAGAGAAAAAATTAAATAAAAACAAAACATACATATAAATACAACTATGTAAATAGCGTGTGATGTAAGTAGCGTGCCACATAAAGCCGCCTCTCAGTACTAAATTGAGTTTGTTTTCACTGCTTACACACACACACACACACACACACACACACACACACACACACACACACACACACACACACACACACACACACACACATCAAAAAGCTGGTTGCGGCAAGTATTTATGTAAAAAATACTTCTTCTTCTTTTTTTTTTTTTAGAAATAAGAGTATAAATACTTTGTTTTGTATTAAACATGTTTTATTACAAAGGTTTCTGAGCATAATATGCATGTTTTGGAGTTTTGTCGCCACCACGTGTTTGTGTGTTTAAACTGCAGTCTGCGCAATACATTGTGGGATACACTGTCATGGCGGCGCCCATACAGCAGAAATGACATCTGACTTCAGTTATGGTTATCTGCTTAAGCTGATTTTTTCTTCACTCCTCTGCTTTGAAGTCTGTATACTGAATGAATTCAGCGGTGAGTGTATTTTCTCTTATTTTGTCAGTTTTTAACATACAGGAAAATAACCATGCTAATCTGACTTGAGCTACTGTAATATGATGTCAGCTTTATACAAAAAGTGCCCTGGCATTTTTATGACTATATGACATTTTTCATGGTAATACCATTTTACCATACCGTTTTGAACATATACTGTGGTATGTCTCTTGCCATGTACCAGGGTAATACCATGGTGTTCTTTGAATTGTCTCGAGTACCATGCAAACACAAAGACAAATAAATATAGTAATCATTCAGTACCATTGCGTTTATTAAACTACCATGGTATCAAAGTATAAAGGGAGTAATCAGCTTTAGTTCTAGATTAATGTGTGTTTGTTATTGTAACGTGCATAAAACAAGTTATAATTTTGATAACGCTTTTTAATAATTTTAAAAGTGTTTTGTCTTCTTAGTGCAATAGTATCATTTCAGTAGTTGTACTGACCTTATTCTGGCTCAATGCTCTATTTTCATATTTATTGTCCATATATTAACTGTTAAGCTTTTTTTTTTATTTTATTAGAAAATCTGCAATGAAGCGGATAGCAGCCTTGATTGGCAGGTCTGCGTTGTCCTGCTGGCATCATGGGAGCCCGCGTCCTGCCTGGGCCCTTGGACCTCCATCCACCTGTCTTCAAGTCCGACACCTGGCTGCAAAACAGGTCGGTCTCTAAATGTTGAACCCTTTACTAATGCTTATCAGAAGGGTCACAACAGTTCCATGCAGATCACAAGATTAATTCAAGATTCCAGATTTCAGTACAAACTAGAGTGTGTCAATGCCTCGTGTGCATGTGGCGAGCAGAACGTGTTGTGTTTGTTCTTCTGTAGAATAAGGGCAATTTCAAAGGTGAGAAGTTCAAATCGAAACCAGTGAAGCTAGAAAAACAACAGAAGCAGGAGGTGGAGATCAAGCAGAGGATGACTGTGTCTGAACTCGCCAACGCCATGAATAAAGACATTGGTGAGTTTTGATCTAAATGAGATTAAAGATTGTAAGGGCACATGAATTCAATAAAAATGATGTGCAGAGACAATCATTTATACTAAACAATGCAATATTCCATAAAAAGGTCAATTTTGATTTCATTGTCATCTTCTTAAAAAAAAAGTCCCCAAATGGTGATCACCGTAGTAGTGTACATTCAAAATAAAGCGTTGTGTTTACATATTATTTGTTTGTATGTGTATAATTATTATTATATTTGAATACACACACACACACAAACACTTATTTATTTAAGAAACATTTGCATGTATATACTGTATGTATATAATTTATATTATATATAAATATAACAAATGACATTCGTGTGTGTGTGTGTGTGTATTTATATATACATAATAATTATACACATACACATACTATGTGAACACAAACTTTTATTTTCGATATGATTAAAGGTGCACTATGGAGCTTTCCGTCCACTGGAGGGCGCCTATTCAAAACAAATCGTAGTTTGATGACGCAAAGTGTGAGCGCAGCATCTTGGGAGATGTGGTCTTCTCATCACAGCCGGTGGAAAATAGGACTCGGGCAGAAATCATGTTCATGCATGCGGTTATTAACCTTACTGTAGTCTAAAGCAGAGCAGGACCGAGTGTTATGGACCTGAGCACAGCTGCTGGAGCGATTGTTAAACAAATACCCGCCTCGCAAATACCGGGACTTTTATTATGACGGGACAGGACACATTCGCCAGGCGCCTGCACAGATCCGCTCTTCCGGTTATGATTTTGAGGTAATGTAGCTCTGTTTATCATATTAGATACATTTAAGTGTGTTCAAAATGATGTTATGACTTTACTCCGTGCGTTCACTTGTTCACACTGCTAAGAGTAAAGCGCTCCTGCCAAATAAAAGCCGAAACCGAGGGTAACGCAGATATGACGCAATTGACAGGCGACTCCCTCAAATGCAATGCTGAAACGTCCCGGTCCTTAGTTAAAATAGCAATTTTCTCACAATTTACAAATAGTTGGAAACTTCTGGGATATTGTAAGTACTCAACTGAACAAAATATATAACACCGGCCTAGTGGTTTTTGCATATTTTACTGCAAAAATACTACATAGTGCACCTCGTGTCAATCGTGGTTAATCGTTTGACAGCACAAGTGTATGTCTGTATTGTTCCCCCTCTTTAGATCATGTCTATGAGGCCCTGCTCAACACAGATGTGGATCTGGATGAGTTGGAGCCCGACACAGTGCTTGAGGAGAAATGGATAAAAGAGGCTGTAAAGAGATCGGGAATGAAACACAAATGGGCCAAACTGGTGGAAACCAAAGTCAGAGAAAACAAAGATATCCAGAGACAGTGAGGATGATTGTAATAGTACAGCTGACCTTTTTCTAATTTTCTACAGGTATAATTTTGTCCAGTTCTGTAATTCATAAAACCCGTTTGAATTGTCAGACCTCCTCCAGATCCCGCTCAGTTAGTCCCTCGAGCTCCAGTGGTGACCATCATGGGTCATGTAGACCATGGAAAGACGACCCTGCTGGACAGCCTGAGGAAGAGTCAGATCGCTGCTCAGGAGGCGGGGGGAATCACGCAACACATCGGAGCGTTTCGGGGTATTGAACTACTCATATTGATTATCCTCAGAGACCCAAGCGTTTCACAATTGTAATGTTTGCTATATTATTGGTAAAACTACACATAACATTAGACAGCGTTCGGGGGAACGCATCACATTAGTAATGTGATTTATGTAATCAGATTACTTTTTTGATGTAACAAGTAGCACATTACTTTTAAATTTACAACAAAATACGAGTTACTTTTTCAAATAAGTACATTTACTGACTGTTGATAGAAACCCGTGTTGAGATATCTGTAGTAAGTGCCGAGGCGTTGTGTGTAAACATGACTAATCTCAAAAACAGATTCAGTATCCCTCAGAATGAATAAAATAGTAAAATGCAAACTCAGAATATTACTCATGCAGTAATTAAATGTGTTTAATATAAATATACTTTTTGTATTTAATCTCACATTTTAAAATGACAGGGCTTTTATATTTGCCAAAAATATTTTTAAAAAATTGTTATTAAAAAACACAACAAGCAAGCCTAGCCCAGATAAAAAAGAGACACAAAAGTTAATTGTTAAGACAATTAGTTCATTTTTATAGAGTAACGCAATATTGCAACACAATTCACATTACTTTTAAAAGTAACTTTCCCCAACACTGACAGTACATGACACTGAATTTTATCGCAAGAGTTTTGGTGTGGAAAGAGCTAAACATTAACTGCCACAGCTAACTAAAGTCATGAAAACGAATTAGCTATTAACAATGTACTGTAGGTGACTAATTATTTAGTGCTGAAATTTGTACATACATTTTAGACTGGTTTTCTGTGTAATGGTACAAAAATAGTTTATAACGAACTTTTTGGTAATGGTACAAAAATATTTACTTATTTTTAAGCTGTTTTCTGAGCTGTTTCATCATTATTTTCTTATTGATATACGGTAACAATATAACAATTAAGTGGTATTAAAATTACTACATTGAATACTTTGATGTGAATATTTATTAAAAAAATATTCAGATTAAATTTCTTGACTGTATTTCTACATGCAATTTTTTTTTCAAATGCATTTTTAGTCGAATTATGTTGTGGATTAAACACTTTTACCCACACACAAATCAGACCTAAGTGCCCAGTGTTGCAAATATTTTTCCAAATAAAACCAATGTAAATTTGAAATGGAAATGGAATTTGTTATAGACTTTTCTTCCCTAATGTGACGTATATCAGAGTGAAACGGTTTCTTGAACAAGACAAATATAGGGTGGGGCTTGATTTTGTCCATGAGGATTTGATTGGATGGTTGTGGTTTGCTGTTGGTCAATCTCATGTGAGTGACAGTTTGCCCCGCCTTCATGCCAGTAAACACATCACCAGAGAAGAGATGTTGCTGCAAGAGGGAGGGGACGTTGTTTTAATTGAAGATTATTAGGGCGCATGAATAAAATAAAATAAAAAACACACGCAAGGCTAAATAATTTATAAGACTAAAATGTAAATGAGTGGTCAATTTTGATGGTGACTTTAAGGATGTAAAAAACAATATAATGAGTATTAATGCTTGGGTCTCTTAAACTTGCAGACAAAATGCAGATTTCCTTAGAAAACAAGAAATGATTTCCCAATAATATATACATATCTGGCATCTTCTGTACTAAGTAAAGGACTTACGATCAAATAAGTCTGTCTCCTATTCAGTTCAGCTGCCCTCAGGTGAGAAGATCACTTTTCTGGACACACCTGGCCATGCAGCGTTTTCTGCCATGCGGGCTCGTGGAGCCATGGTCACTGATATAGTCATCCTGGTGGTGGCAGCTGATGATGGTGTGATGAAACAGACAATTGAGTCCATACAGCATGCCAAAAAGGCCAAAGGTAGTCGGCTATTTAAAAATGATCATTATATATATATATATATATATATATATATATATATATATATATATATATATATATATATATGAAGAGTTCAGATTCAAAGCCTCTAAAAGCCACTTCATCAAAAAATGAGATAACGGTACTGAGTGAATGCTCTCTGCATATAGTATGAGTTCATAAAATACTTTTACTTCATACCTACTTAATCCCAGCCTCAGCCCATTCAGAAGTATTAAGGTAGAAACCTATACATAGAAGCCTGAGGAAAATGCTTATTTTAAATCAAATTTTCAGACGGACTTAGAGGTTTTTGCATCTGAATTGTGTAATATATATATATATAATTTGTTAGTTTATGTTATAATTGTGAGATCCAGCTAGAGTTGTGTCATAAAGATTCCCTGTGTTTTTATCTGCAGTGCCAATTGTTGTCGCTGTGAATAAATGTGATAAACCTCAAGCTGACCCCCACCGTGTGAAAGAGGAGCTTGTAGGCCATGATGTCGTCTGTGAGGAGTTCGGAGGGGAAATACAGGCCATCCATGTATCTGCGTTAAAGGTACAGTGGCCCTGCCGAATATTTGAACTCTTATGCCACCCTTAAAGTCCCCATAAAATCAAAATTAAAGTTCTTTTGGCTTTTAACATGAATATGCTAGGCTTACTGTTATCTATAAGCTAGTGTCCACCAAAAAAATTACAAAATTTACATTTAAAAGATTTTGATGACATCACTCTGCACTTTAACTTCTCATCAGCTTTTCTGTCCAATCAAATGCTCTCTAGTCTGAAGCATCCCACCCCTGATATTATAAATGGATGCTAAAATCGGTCACTTGTTCACACATTTGCTATTTTCTACATGGTGAATGGCTCATAGCACACTATGTAGGGGATAGGGAACGATTCAGTCAGTGTAAATATGGTTTCCATTGAGGTGAATGAAGTCTGGTTTCACATTAGTGTGAAGAGCTGTGATATAAAATAAACTCTATTGACTATTTTACAAAAGGGCAGTTCGATATGTCCCGCCCTGTCTTCAGTGGAATTTCAGTGGAAATTACTCCAAAACATTGGACGATGCTGCGGGTTTCAAGAGCCTTTAAAAATATTGAATGTTTTAGATAAAAAAATTCACATAACAAAATATCAAACCTAGCAGCATCTTAAGCAAATGCTGTATAAGCTTTTCTAAGAACTAATTGCACCTTTTTTGAGCCTTTTTTTTCAATTCAACAACTTTATTTATCCCCAAGAGGCAATTAACAAAGTCTTGTAGAGTAACACAGAATTACTAAGCATAAATAAAATCATACAATAAACAAATAACACAATGTGCACAAATCCAAATATATTAAAACAAGTTCAATCATATATAAAAATAAATAAATACGCTAATGTATATACATATAGATATACATACAGGTCCTTCTCAAAAAATTTGCGTATGTGATAAAAGTTCATTATTTTCCATAATGTAATGATACAAATATATCTTTCATATATTTTAGATTCACTGCACACCAACTGAAATATTTCAGGTCTTTTATTGTTTTAATACTGATGATTTTGGCATAAAGTGCATGAAAACCCAAAATTCCTATCTCAAAAAAATTGCATATTTCATCCGACCAATAAAAGAAAAGTGTTTTTAATACAAAAAAAAAGTCAACCTTCAAATAATTATGTTCAGTTATGCATTCAATACTTGGTCGGGAATCCTTTTGCAGAAATGACTGCTTCAATGGGGCGTGGCATGGAGGCGATCAGCCTGTGGCACTGCTAAGGGGTTATGGAGGCCCAGGATGCTTCGATAGCGGCCTTAAGCTCATCCAGAGTGTTGGGTCTTGCGTCTCTCAACTTTCTCTTCACAATATCCCACAGATTCTCTATGGGCTTCAGGTCAGGAGAGTTGGCAGACCAATTGAGCACAGTAATACCATGGTCAGTAAACCATTTACCAGTGGTTTTGGCACTGTGAGTAGGTGCCAGGCCGTGCTGAAAAACGAAATCATTTCCATAAAGCTTTTCAGCAGATGGAAGCATGAAGTGCTCCAAAATCTCCTGACAGCTAGCTGCATTGACCCTGCCCTTGATAAGACCAACACCACCAGCTGACATTGCACCCCAGACCAAGTACTGTGGGTACTTGACACTGGACTTCAGGCATTTTGGCATTTCCTTCTCCCCAGTCTTCCTCCAGACTCTGGCACCTTGATTTCCGAATGACATGCAAAATTTGCTTTCATCCGAAAAAAGTACTTTGGACCACTGAGCAACAGTCCAGTGCTGCTTCTCTGTAGCTCAAAAGTGTCTTGACCTGGGGAATGCAGCACCTGTAGCCCATTTCCTGCACATGCTTGTGCACGGTGGCTCTGGATGTTTCTACCCCAGACTCAGTCCACTGCTTCCGCAGGTCCCCCAAGGTCTGGAATCGGTCCTTCTCCACAATCTTCCTCAGGGTCCGGTCACCTCTTCTCGTTGTGCAGCGTTTTTTGCCACACTTTTTCCTTCCCACAGACTTCCCACTGAAGTGCCTTGATACAGCACTCTGGGAACAGCCTATTCGTTCAGAAATTGTTTTTTTCTGATTAGGTTAATAGCTCGTTTAGAGAACCTTTTCATGATATGCTAATTTTTCATGAGCTGTATGCCAAAATCATCAGTATTAAAACAATAAAAGACCTGAAATATTTCAGTTTGTGTGCAATGAATCTAAAATATGTGAAAGTTAAATTTGTATCATTACATTATGGAAAATAATTAACTTTTATCACATATGCTAATTTTTTGAGAAGGACCTGTAAATGCAATTAAAAATCACTGCATGGTGAAATTGATAGTACTCGGAGATGGCTGTGAATTTAAAAGCAGCACCGATTTTGGAACAGAGGTTACCCACCTCCTTTGTGTCCTACAGCCCGGACAACGAAGACGTCACCCTGAGGGGAGCCACTTAAAGACAGAAAAAAGGGCGATCTTTTTTGCCGATCACTTATGATGGAAAGAGTCCTCATAGGAAGTCCAATAATTTTAGAACAGACTTAAACCAAGCGCTCTAAACGATTTCTGTTTTGAAGGCTGATGGAGTGGAACCAGCAGACAATAGAAAATGTTATGACACTTTCAATGTAGGAGTAGTAGAACATAGTAAGGATGTTCTTACTAACTCCAAAGGAATTGAGCTTTCAATGCAGGCTTTTTTTTTGTGCCATGACAGTTAACCAGCTGTCAATGTGATTATTAGTAAACTTATGAAGTAAGTTCTAGCAGAGTACCCACATGTCATTATCGTTAATAATTAATTATGGACTTGTGCTTATAATGTGACAGCCAGAAAGTGTCTTCATTTTGAACATTATACATTTTTTTTCATATAAAACCCAAGAAACTACTTTTTGTGAAACATCTTGCATGAACATTTTTATTGTGCTTTATTTTATTTTTTTTAATAAATGCCACTTTTGATGCGTTTTAGAATCTAATGCAATAACATTCATGCTGTTTTGGTGTCCAAATCTATTTGGGGTGTCTGGGGATTTGTCAGAGTTTATATTTGCTCATTATCCGGTCCGTATGTAGTTTTTGTGGCAGTAGCACCTCATCGCATGATCTTATAATTAGTATATGTGAATATAAGAGTGTAATTTCTCTGCAGGGGGACAATTTATTAGAGCTGGCCGAAGCCACGGTGGCACTAGCAGAGGTCCTGGAGCTGAAGGGTGACCCCACAGGCCTGGTAGAAGGGACAGTCATTGAGAGCCGCACGGACAAAGGCAAAGGGTGAGTGTAAACAGGACACGTCCTTAGGGTGTCAGAGATTTATAATATAACTACATTTTATATTATATTACTGCCCTCATGGCATCAATCACATCACCTGTTGTGTTTCACAGGCCTGTTACCACAGCCATCATCCAGCGTGGCACTCTGAGGAAGGGCTGTACATTGGTGGCAGGAAAATGCTGGGCTAAAGTGCGCTTCATGTTTGATGAGCACGATCAGACTATGAGTGAGGCTGGGCCCAGCATCGCTGTGGAGATCGTGGGTTGGAAAGATCTTCCCTCTGCTGGTGAGGAGATCCTGGAGGTGGAATCAGAGGTATCCTTAAGCTTCTGTTTTTAAAGAGCCATATTCTACACTTTTGCAGTATTTTTTTATCATATGTTATACACAAACGTTTAGAATCGTTAAGATTTTTTAATCATGTATCAGAAAAATGTCTCTTATGTTCACCAAGGCAGCATTTGTTTGATCAAAAATACAGTAAAAACAGCAATATAGTAGCCTAGAAATCTAGACGCACCCTAGCGGCAGCAAATCTAATCTGCCGCGAGTGTCGTCTAGCAACTCTCAATACCCTTCTGAGCTGTAAACGCCAAACTCTGGTCAGGCCAGTCACATCATGTATAGAGTCGGTGGGCGGGGCTAAACATAATGACGGCCGAATTGCGCTTGCGTGCTACTTGTCAACACAGAAACTGGCGAACGGCGGTCTTTCGAATCGGCTTTGGCCGCGACTCTGGAAGATTTGGAGTTAAGCTTTTCTCTGAGAAAAGAACAAAGAACGGCACAGAAGTCATTCTTAAAAAGGGAAGATGTGTTCGGAGTTTAGCCAACTGGATACGGTGAATTTTTAATCTTTCAACAAGCTCTGCTTTGTTGCTCTGGTTGGTTGTAGCGCTATCCTATCGCGTGCAGAGAGCGTTTGAAAGACAGCCGTTTATCCCGCCCCTCGGATTGAGCCCTGTCTATGGTGACTTTCCAGACCAAACATCTTGATGTGGGTCTGGCTTGTCAGGCTAGCAATATAGTAAAATATTATTACAATTTAAATGAACTGTTTTCTATTTGAATATATTTTACATTTTTATTTATTGCTGTGATGGTAAAGCTGATTTTTCAGCATCATTACTCCAGTCTTCAGTGTCACATGATCCTTCAGAAATCATTCTAATCTGCTGATTTGCTGCTCAAGAAAAAAATTCCCATTTATTTGAAATAGAAATCTTTTTTATCATTATAAATGCATTACTATTTTGATCATTTTAACGCATTATTGCTGAATAAATGCATTTTATTCTTTTTTTTATTATATATATATAATAACCTTTTGCCACCTTTTGCTGCGATTACAGCTGTAAGTCGCTTGGGGTATGTCTCTATCAGTTTTGCAAATCGAGAGACTGAAATTTTTGCCCATTCCTCCTTGAAGAACAGCTCGAGCTCAGTGAGGTTGGATGGGTTAGGGTTAGGGTTTGTGAACAGCAGTTTTCAGTTCTTTCCACAGATTCTCGATTGGATTCAGGTCTGGACTTTGACTTGGCCATTCTAACACCTGGATATGTTTATTTTTTTAACCATTCCATGGTAGATTTTGCTACAATGTTTTGGATCATTGTCTTGTTGGAAGACGAATCTCTGTCCCAGTCTCAGGTCTTTTGCACACTCCATCAGGTTTTCTTCCAGAATGGTCCTGCAATTATTTGGCTCCATCCATCTTCCCATCAATTTTAACCATCTTCCATGTCCCTGCTGAAGAAAAGAAAAGCAGGCCCAAACCATGATGCTGCCACCACCATGTTTGACAGTGGGGATGGTGTGTTCAGGGTGATGAGCTGTGTTGCTTTTACGCCAAACATAACGTTTTGCATTGTTGTCAAAAAGTTCAATTTTGGTTTCATCTGACCAGAGCACCTTCTTCCACATGTTTGGTGTCTCCCAGGGGGCTTGTGGCAAACTTTAAACAACACTTTTTTTCTTCTTGCCACTCTTCCATATAGGCCAGATTTGTATGGGAGGCCGTTTCAGCATAAAAACGTTCCAGCGTTACTCGTCGTAATTATATTTTTACTAGTAACAATTCAATTAAAGAGCTCTATAATTTAATTTGTACTAGTAACAATTACAATTATAGAGCTCTATAATTCAATTTTTACTAGTAACAATTATGATTGTAGAGCTCTCTAATTGTATTATTACTAGTAACAATTATGATTATAGAGCTCTCTAATTGAATTCTTACTAGTAACAATTACAATTATAGAGCTCTGTAATTCAATTATAGAGCTCTGCAATTACACATATCCTTAATGTGTATTTTTACTAGTAATAAATCATTTGAAGAGCTCTGTAATTCAATTGTTACTAGTAACAATTGAATTACAGAGCTCTACAATCGTAATTGTTACTAGTAAGAATTCAATTAGAGAGCTCTACAATTGTAATTGTTACTAGTAACAATTGAATTACAGAGCTCTATAATTAAAAATGAATGGAAGTCAATGGAGACATATGACTAGTAATAAATGAATTGCAGAGCTCTCTAATTGGAATTGTTACTAGTAATAATACAATTAGAGAGCTCTGTAATTGTAATTGTTACTAGTAAAAATTGAATTATAGAGCTCTATAATTGTAATTGTTACTAGTACAAATTAAATTATAGAGCTCTTTAATTGAATTGTTACTAGTAAAAATATAATTACGACGAGTAACGCTGGAACGTTTTTATGCTGAAACGGCCTCCCATAGATTTGTGCAGTATACGACTGATTGTTGTCCTATGGACAGAGTCTCCCACCTCAGCTGTAGATCTCTGCAATTCATCCAGAGTGATCATGGGCCTGTTGGCTGCATCTCTGATCAGTCTTCTCCTTGTATGAGCTGAAAGTTTACAGGGACGGCCAGGTCTTGGTAGATTTGCAGTGGTCTAATACTCCTTCCATTTCAATATTATCGCTTGCAAAGTGCTCCTTGTGATGTTTAAAGAAACATCAAAAAATCTTTTTGTATCCAAATCCGGCTTTAAACTTCTCCACAACAGTATCTCGGACCTGCCTGGCGTGTTCCTTTTTCTTCATGATGCTCTCTGCGCTTTAAACGGACCTCTGAGACTATCACAGTGCAGGTGCATTTATACAGAGACTTGATTACACACAGGTGGATTCTATTTATCATCATTAGTCATTTAGGTCAACATTGGATCATTCAGAGATCCTCGCTGAACTTCTGGAGAGAGTTTGCTGCACTGAAAGTAAAGGGGCCGAATAATTTTGCACGCCCAATTTTTCAGTTTTTGATTTGTTAAAAAAGTTTGAAATATCCAATACATTTTGTTTTACTTCATGATTGTGTCCCACTTGTTGTTGATTCTTCACAAAAACAGTTACAAAAACAATTTCATATCATTATGTTTGAAGCCTGAAATGTGGCAAAAGGTCGCAAAGTTCAAGGGGGCCAAATACTTTCGCAAGGCACTGTATGTTATGACTGGATAACCTCCATGCTGGCTTAGTTCACCTAGTTTTTTTTTTTTCTCTTAGCAAAGGGCCCGCGAGGTGGTGGAGTGGCGCAGCTACATGGAAGAGCAGGAAAAGCTGAAAGAAGACCAGCAGGCCATCGAAGCCAAGCAGAAGCAGCATCAGGACAGCTACAAGAAAGAGCGGGAGAGCATGGCCCATCTCTCCTGGAGACAGAGGAGGGCGGCAATGTACCGGGCCAACAAACACAAACTCGTCCACCGGACCAGTGAGAAAACTGAGATGGAGGAACTTATGCTGCCCGTGATAATCAAAGGTGAGATGATGCCTCCTAGAGCTGGTGACAAGAAGAGTTGGAACATTTTAACTTGTCATTTTATGTCTCGTGTAAATTCATGTGAAAAAGATATATATGTTTATTAATTCTAAATTACCTTTATTGTGTAGAATGTACTCAATTCATATATTGCTAAACTATTTTCCTAAAATAATGTAATCAATTACTCAGTTTTTGAAAGTTAAATAGGGGATAGACAGTCACTATGTAATTAAAGCAGCGACAAATCTATTTTTACATACATCCTAGTCAAACTAATTATTGAAAAATAAAAAATGGTGGACAAGATTTAATCCATTGTTTTGATGCAACCTTGAGGATGATTGCAAGAAAGTAGCAGGGTTTAAGCGGATTAAATGATTGAATAATATTTTGATATATTATAAATGATGGTAACACCATTTCGATTAGACATTCTACTTACTATATACAACTGCATGCCAACGTGTTCTACTAACCCTAACCTAAGTCACTCTAATGAGAGTTAGTTGGCATGTAGTGGCAAAGTTACTTATAGTAAGTAGAATGTCTAAAGTTGACTATCAGAATAAAGTGTAACCAAAATTAAACTTTATTCTGTAATAAAATAAAGTTACAGAACTTTATTTTATTAGTAAAGTTTATTAGTAAATAAACTAATAAACGTAGCTCAAAAATACTTTTTCTAAAAATACAATCTTACTACCCTAAACTTTTAAACAGTAATATATCAGTTCTTACACAAATTTTAAGCAGCAAAATCTGCTTTCTGTTTTTAATAAGATCAATAACATACATTTAGAAAATATATACAGTGGGTACGGAAAGTATTCAGACTATTCAGAACAAAGTATTTATGGCAGAGTGGCCCAATGGAAGCCTCTCCCCAGTGCAAGACGCATGAAAGTTTGCTAAGACAAAAACACCCGAAGGACTCCCAAGATGGTGAGAAATAAGATTATCTGGTCTAATGAGACCAAGATATAACTTTTTGGCCTTATAAGGGGTATGTGTGGAGAAAAATATCACTTGTTCAATACAGTCCCAACAGTAAAGCATGGTGGTGGCAGCATCATGCTGTGGGGGTGTTTTTCAGCTGCAGGGACAGGACGACTGGTTGCAATCGAGGGAAAGATGAATCTGGCCAAGTACAGGGATATCCTGGATGAAAACCTTCTCCAGAGTGCTCAAGACCTCAGAATGGGCTGAAGGTTCACCTTCCAACAAGGCAATGACCCTAAGCACACAGCTAAAATAATCGAGTGGCTTTACAACAACTCAGTTACTGTTCTTGAATGGCCCAGCCAGAGCCCTGACTTAAACCCAACTGAGCATCTCTGGAGAGACCTGAAAATGTCTGTCCACCAACATTTACCATTCAACCTGACAGAACTGGAAAGGATCTGCAAGAAGGAATGGCAGGGGATCCCCAAATCCAGTTGTGAAATCTTTACCAAAAAGACTAATGGCTGTATTAGATCAAAAGGGTGCTTCTATTAAATACTGAGCGAAGGGTCTGAATTCCTAGGACCATGTGATATTTCAGTTTTTCTTTTTTAATAAATCTGCAAAAATGTCAACAATTCTGTTTTTTCTGTCAATATGGGCAGCTGTGTGTACATTAATGAGAAAAAAAATGAACTGCAATGATTTTAGCAAATGGCTGCAATATAACAAAGTGAAATATTTAAGGGGGTTTTGAATACTTTCCATTCCCACTGTATTGCAAATTTCTATTTCACTGTAACTTTACCAGTCATATTATAACGTGATGGACAAAATTAAGTTCCTTCCTGTATTATTTTATTCAGAATGCTACGAACATATTGTGACCGGCTGCACTTATCTGATTATTTAGGCGATGTTGACGGCTCAGTGGAGGCTATTTTGAACATCCTGGAAAGTTACGATGCTGATGACCAGTGTCAGTTGGATGTGGTACATTTCGGTGTAGGTGACATCTCAGAAAAAGACATTACATTGGCAGAGACATTCTCAGGTAGGAATCCACAACAGCCATTGGAAAATAATAATAAAAAAGCAGCTAAATGTCTTCCCTTTAGAAAAGTAGTGTCCCAAATGACACACTATTCACTTATGCACCATTTGTTCATCTGTGTAGTATATGAACTTTATATGGTTATTTACTCATTCAACATCAGAGACAACATGGAGTTAGCTGAGAAACATACTGATAACATGCTTTCTCTCAGTAGACCGTTTTCACCATCATTCTTTAGTGTTTCAGTAATAGGAAATAATAGAAAATGAAATATAATAAAAGTGAAAGACAAATCCATTTTCTATCTCTGATTCTGCACCCTTCAATATAATAATTATACAGAGTACACACACGTATATGTATTATGTAAACATCTTTGGATGCAATTTTTGGATATTTTGGATGCGATTAATCAATTTTACAGCACTATTTTTTATGGATTGTCACTGGAAATCTATGTAAATATAAAAATAAGCTTTTACCAGAAATCTTGTAGGACTTTTAAATATTGCCTTTTGCACTGGTGGGCCAAAAGTCTTAAAGGTTGAGAGCCACTAATTTAGAGGCTTGAATTGACTAATACTTTTGTCATTACTTGTTTGCCTTGTGTCAGACTTGGTCATTTTCTTGCATTCTCTCTTTATCTCCATCATTGGTCAGGCATCATATATGGATTCAATGTTGATGCAAATAAATCGATTCAGCAGATGGCTGCTAAGAAGGACATTCCCTTAAGATTACACAAAGTCATTTACAAACTCATAGACGAACTCAAAGAGGACTTGAGCAGCAAACTTTCCCCAATTACAGAAGAAAATATAATTGGTGAGTTTACCTTTAATATCACACATGTTGATTTTAAACTCTGTTCTGTTAACATGTCCTGAAAATCCTTTACATAATTTGATGTACCGGGTCTAAAATGACTGGCTTTTAAAAATGCTTATAATTCTCTCATTATGATATTATCATCACCAAATACTGGATATAATATTTTTGTCAATTTGTTTCTTTCAATTGAGACATGTTTTGTATTTCCTTTTGGAACTGAGTAAACACATGCCTCATTTATCTGCTTATGCACCTCAGTGTTTGAGGGGAAAAGGGGCTAATTTAAGTAAAAGGAAATACAAAAGGTGCATAATCTCAGATCAATGAGGCCTACGATCTATCAGTTCCAAAAAGAAATACAAAACATGTCTTTGTTAAACTGTTGAACTAAGCCAATCAGCTACGAGGTGAATCCTTAAAACTATCAAACTTTGATTTGAAGCAAAAAAGTATATGAAAATTGGACAAAAATACTAAGTTCTGTGTACTGAATGGCTGTAGTGAGGGAAATAACTACAATCCCATGAAGCATTTCGAACAGCATAATCGGATTAAAAACAATGGAGAAATTTAAGAATTTGCATTGCAGTGCTTACATGTGCAGTGCTTAATGGGAGCCGGGAGCTAAAGGACTCTTTTTGGCTTGTTCTGCTCATTTTACCTCTGATTGGTGGACATTTCTGTAAAGCATCATGGGTAATGTAGTTTTTCACCACAAATTCTACTGTTAAACCATTTTAAAAATAAGTAACAACCTCGTAGGTCACAGTAGGGTTGTCTTAAAAGATTTATGACAACAAATTGGTTTGCCTATGGAAAAAATGATTTTGCGTAACCCAACTGTTGCACTCTTAGTCAGGTCACCATTACAGTATAGCGCTATATTCAGATTGAGTTACTGACATAGGGTATAAGAGTGTTGAAACAATCAAGTCAGTAAATTTTAGTCCAATGAGAACATTTTTAGGAAAAATAATATCCACTCTGGGTCAAAATGACTGGAACACAGTGATTCCCTGATGCCCAAACTCAGATATAATCCATTTTTTTCTTGCTAAAACAAACTAGTGCTTTGTGAAATTAATGCAAGTTATTTGTCTTTCTTGCCTTTGAATGTTTCTTTTCCCCCTGACGCTACAGGTGAGGCCTCAGTTCTGGCCACATTTGATGTCACGGTTGGGAAAAAGAAGATCCCAGTGGCTGGCTGTAGAGTTCAGAAGGGCCTACTGGACAAAAAGATGAAATTTAGACTTATTCGAGGGAGAGACATTCTCTGGGAAGGTAAACCAATGCATCAGTACTGATAAATGCCATGATTATGAAGCATGGGTGTTTGACATGTTAAATGCATGCTGTATGAATTAATCTTTTTATGCATTTGTTTCTTCATTCAGGATCTGTGACGGCACTGAAACATCTGAAGGATGATGTTCAGACAGTGAAGACAGGCATGGAATGTGGCCTTTCTTTAGATAATGAGGAATTACAATACAAACCAGGGGATGAAATTGTTTGTTATAGCGAATCTGAGTTGAAACAGAAAATATCTTGGGATCCAGGATTTTAAGGGACTGAAATTGGTGCATCAGTATACTATGCTATGTAGTATAAATACCGGTACGCATACAGAGCTGTAATAGAATTTGCTATAGCAATCCTACACCATCATCAACAGATAATAAAAAAACAGTACAATTTAATTGTTTTCATTTTGACTTTTTCATATCAGAACTGAACGAAGTGTACATAATGTATTTTATAATGCAAATAAAAATGAAGTCATAATTTAAAAAAAAAAATTCTGATAGGTATCATGAATTTAATGGTGCCTTTTTTTTCTTACAACCTTTATCCCATAACAGATCTTTCATAACAGTACCATGACCTATTAAAAATATTCTTAAAAAGGTTCAAATCAAGATGGAAATAAGATATATGCACAATACTGGTCAAAACTAATGAATTACAATTTCTTTATAAGTTGCATAAAGAAGTCTTGTGCACAAATACTGTATTTATTTGAAAGAAAACGGTAATATTGTGAAATATTAATTTAAAATAACTAAGTAGATTTTCAAGTATTAATTTTTATGGCCAGCAGAATTTTCAGCATCATTACTCCAGTCTTCAGTGTCACATGATCCTTCAGAAATCATTCCAATAAATTCAGCTTTGAGCACAAAAACAATTCTTGTTAAATACTTTTGACCAATAGGGCTGTACACAAGACAAGTCATAATGTGTACGGATGAATATTAGGTCACTTTATATTAGGTGTCTTTAACCATGTACTTGCATCCATTAAGGTCACTGTGTAAGGGAAGGGTCAACAGTGTAATTAAGTATTTATAGATGTAATTATATGCAGCTTATTTAATTTTTTTAAATGGAAGTACTATCTAAAAACATGTACACAAGTGTATCATATCAATTAATTTTAGTACAAAGTAAAGGTACCTAATAAAGTGGGGTTGAATATTATAATGCAAAAAGATAATCCCTCTAAAATACACTTTGTTACTAAATGCTGTGTTACTAAATGCAAGTACCTATGGCTCTTTACCAAGAACCTTACATTTTTATTTTTGTGATCATTTACCAATACTGATTTTATATTTAATAGGTCAAGGAAAGTAGTAATTAAATCAGGAGACGAGAGATTCATTTTTAAATGTGGCAGGCCACAATTTTATTTACAAAGTACAAACTCCAAACATGTTGGGATGTCAGGACTGTACTTTACTTGTCCTCTGGTTTGTTGAAGCAGTAAGTCAGGCAGCACTTCCCGCAGTAATGGCGGTCAAAGTGGCTGGCCATGAACACCCCGGCTCCACACTCATCTGCGGGACACTCGCGGCGCAGACGGTGGATCTTGCCGTTCTCGTCAACCTGAGAATTAAGAGAGAAAACTTAAAGTTCATACTGACAACTCCTGAAGATGAACACAGAACATGTCTGACAGGTAACCTACCTTGTAATATTTAAGCACAGCGAGCTTGACCTTCTTTCTCTTGTGCTTGTTCTTCTTGGGGGTGGTGTAGGACTTCTTCTTCCTCTTCTTAGCGCCACCACGCAGTCTCAACACGAGATGCAGTGTGGACTCCTGGATGAACAAGTGCAATGTTAATTTAAATGATTTAGAGTCTATTACATTACTGGAAAACCTAAGTGGTGTGATATGAAAGAGATTAAGCACATGACCTCCAAATCTGTGATTGTTCAGCTTGAATCTTTTATTCACTGACCTTCTGAATGTTGTAGTCAGACAGGGTGCGTCCATCCTCCAGCTGTTTACCAGCAAAGATCAACCTCTGCTGATCAGGGGGGATTCCTGCATTCAGGACATTGAGCGGTCAGTCTTTTGTCTTAACTTTGTTTGTAGTTCACAGTGTCGCACACACCACTTACCTTCCTTGTCTTGAATCTTTGCCTTGACATTTTCAATAGTATCAGAGGGCTCAACCTATAAAACATTGAGGCCAATAGAAATTACTTTACAGTAAACTGCACTAATGCCTGTAACAGACTGCAATTTCAGCAATCCTAAAAGATCATTATAAATCTCACTGTACGGGATCTAATAAACTTGGATACATTTATGTACACTACATGATTACGACATCTACTGAATAGTAGGCTATGACAAGTTAGAATAGAAGAATCATAACCACCATACACTAGTGGTAAAGAAATAGAGCGAGCTGAATCAAATTTTGGCAATTGTGGTTATGTGCAGTTAGTGTTACAAGAGAATACTGATCATTTACAAGAAAGAGAAGATCATGGCTAGGAAAATAGTGGCCAACTCAGCATGCCAATTTTGCTAATGGAGCTTAAGGCATGCAGTTTTAGGTTTAAGCAATATGTTGAGCAATACACCATTTCATGTTGCGTTTTTATTGGCTGGTCAATAGACTTAGGCGGTAGCAGCTAAAAACGCTGTGAGATGATCATAAAATGTCAGAAAATTATCACAGGCTATCTGTGACAATGGCTGTCTCTCACTGTATGACATAGGACCAACGATTAGGAGTCATAACCACAGAAACCACCACGATCGGTTATTTCATCTAGGACAGCCCAAAATCATATAATGTGTACCAGGCATTTAAACAATAGCTATTCAATTAAAATGTTAAAGAGGGCAACAGCCATTCAATTCTCTGACATTTGTTTGAAGTTTTTGATGTCTTTGAATTTAAGCTAATACCCATTTTGCCTGTAATTAGTAACAATTACAACATGGTCTCATTTGTTAATATGAATTCACTAACAAACATTAACAATATATTGTTACAGCATTTTTTAATGTTAGATAAACGATTTAATGGTGCATTAACGCTAACAGATATAACCTTTAACCTTAAAATGTATTAGTAAATGTTCAGATTCACATTAACCAAGATTAATAAAATTGGAGAAATATTGTTCATCGTTAACTAATATTAATAAATGAATGAAGTTAAGTATAATAAAAAAAAGTGTTACACATCCTATTAAGTGGTAACGTTAGTCATACATTAATATTGTGGTTATGGGTTAATTATAGAAAATGTAAACACTGCATAATTTAAATATTACTAATATTATGATTTCCTTTAAACGTCCAATTGAAGATGCATTTTACATTTCTTCAGTATCTTATGTACTTAAGCAGCTGAGCCACATGACATAGCATTAGCATTATTTAAGGCTTCCGTATAACAATAAAAACTTGCATCTGCTTAATTTATTACATTTCTAATTCAATTCTATTGCTTTAAGATTTCTATAATGCAAGATAATTGGCCGCACTTATTCAAACGCTGCAATAAAATCAAATAATGTGTGTCGAACCGTCCCGTGCGGCTCATCTGCGCCTCACCTCAAGGGTGATGGTTTTCCCCGTTAGGGTTTTCACGAAAATCTGCATCTTGATGTCCAATCCACCTGCGTATAAAACATATAAATGTTTCTGGATCAATTTAAATCACGTATATGAACTAAAATCACATTTATTTCGTTATTATTCGTTCGTAACAGTAACTCACCACCAGCTCTGAGATGGCGGAAATCGAAAAGGGTCCTTCAAACGGTGCAACGTGCTCTTCAGCGCTGTAAGGCTGCCCGACGAACTGCCTGAAGGTAAATAAAAAAGGTCCACAAAACACTTCTGACGGTTACATTTTATGTTGTATATATACACCGTTGATTTATCTATTTAGGTTTAATTGTGAGCTATAATAACATTTTGAGCTTTCATTTTATCGAGCTGTTCAAATAGATTTTGCAGTGCAGATACAAACATTATCATCGATCGATAAAATTATAATTTTGCTGGCTAAAACACCACATTATAAGAAGTTTGTTTAGTCAAGGCTGTTTCTCTCATAGATTAATAAAAAAGTATATATTTGGTCAAGTGTCATTATGTGAGTGTATGTGGGAGAAATGCATACACCACCAGGGGCGCCATAACAACACGTGATAGCACAGCGTGTTTTGAAAGAAGAGGATTTGAGAGTTGTTAAATGAAAAGGGATTTAGTTTAGTCAGTTTGGTTATTTGAGGCATTCGGTGGACTCAAATGACTTTTACATGCATGCAGTGTCAAAAAAAAGTCCTCCTTATGTCAGGTCTGACAAGCATGCCAATTTTTCTACCTCTTTGTTGTATTACATAATACATCCTTTCCAGTCCTTGTTCGAACAAATGGTCATTGGCCAATTTACCCATTTAACATGTTCAATGGCCAATTTACCCATTTAACATGCTCAATGCTGTCAGTTCTTATGTGAATATTGTGTTATCTTGGTTTTGTAACCACAGGCAACAGCCTGTGCATAACACGGCTGTTGCTTCATCTCACATTGCTGACAATCTAATATTTTTCTTTGCAGAAATAGAATGAGGAAATGGAGCTCTTTGTATTTGTGTATTCAGATATGAATGAGTGGTGTTTTTTCTGAACAGGCCAGGGCACCATTTAGAAGAATGTACCACATTAACACATCTTTTTCCACACAATCATGCAATGGCTCTTAGACACGAGACAACTGACCCAGCAGGCGTGAGTGATGACTGTTGACACCCATAGATGCTCCATGAGGTTATAGAAATGCACCATGAAGAAAGCAGCCTGTAAACCACATGTTTCTTGACACGTAATGTTCCAAAAACAGGATTGTCTCCGCCTGTGATAAATGCTCAGGGGAGGGAGCAAGTAGATAGAGAATGCAGAGCCAGATCTTAACAGCAATGTAGATTTGACATAATAGAGCAGAGGGCATGCACTATGTCAGCCTCCATGAGATCAGGTATCTGTGTGAACACTAGTCAAAGCATAACGCAAGAGCTAGATGGGATGCATTGAATAGTTTCAGTGTAGATAAAATTTACACAGTGAACTCAAATGGCATTGAAACTGATAACTAGATGCATGCTTATGGGGTGAAAAAATAACTTTGGGAAAGATATTTAACCACTTTAAAGAAATAGTTTGCCAAAGGAAAAACGAAAATGCTGCTATTATTTATTCAACCTCATGTTGTTTCCAAACCCATGTGCTGTCATTTTTTACAGACATAATTTTAAAAAACATCTTCAGGGTTGTTTACACGACACCTTTTTCAACAAAAAATAGAACACTGTGTTTTGGCTGTTCATTAACATACATTGATGGTTTGTGGGCCTGAATATGCTAATTCTTGAAAAAAAAGCGTGTTTTTAAAAAAACCGATACCGTTATCAGCTCTGCAAAATTTTATTCTCTTTATTTTTATGATTTGCATGAACATTTAATGCTTTCTGCGGTAACATCTCAGCAATTATAATGAATCTGATTTCTGAAGTCACTGGAAAAAATCCCCAAAGCTGTTACAAATGTTATGATTGGGTTGTTTGTACTCTTAATTAGGTTGACATAGTTGAAGTTTATCAGATCAGTTTGTACAGTGCAAGATAACAGAATGTTTTCATCACCAAGTAAAGCCACACCCCTGCTGCAAATGAGTGACTGATAGTTTAATGCTTTGTAGGTCACAGTTCATTGACCTGCAAACCTCACTATTAACTACCATCCAGATAGATTTTTCTTCCAAATTTGGAATGCCAACCCCACAAAGGACCCTGAAGAGAAGAAGACTAAATTTACTCCCTAAGAAACCTAAAATGTCTTGACTGAGAGAGGGTGTACTAACTATTGACCTGATCGGATTTCTATGAGCGAGATGTCTCCTCCTCCCTATAGTATCTGTGACGTAAATTACATTTCAGTTAACATGGCATTTAACAGGTTTGCATAATAAAATGTTTTAAAAGTTTTTGAATGTTTAAGAAAGGATGGTCTGAGAGACTCCCTTTTCCCCCATATGAGTATGACTAAGATGATAAAGCTCTGTGTTCTGGAAAACGTTACTACTGACCTACTGACTCATCGTTATAATGGATTTCAAGATAACTGTTATATGAATCAGCAACATAAGTGAAATAAATATTTTAACTGTAAAAAGTTTTTAATCTAAAATCTATTCCTGCGTTCTTTCTTTTACAGAAGTTATGGATTATGGCTTGTCTTTTGGCACAAACCAAAGATCTCACCCAGATTAGAAGATGTACATCAAACATCCTACGATACACCGATCAATAGAGGCAAAGGGCCGGCCCACTCTCAGAATAAAAGGTACAGTGGAGGTACTATTTTGTTTCTTGGGGAACAAAACGTATAACTGTACCTTTAAATTTACACAATTGGTCCTTAGGGTGCAATTATACCATTGTTTTCCTCAGTTCAGTCCTAGTGAACTGCTGTACTGCAGAGTTTGGTTCCAACCAAGACATCTATAGAAGCTCTTAATAAGAATTAACAGATTGTGATGTTTTATTGAAAATGTTTGATCACCATTGTGGAGATTAGTGTTCCCTTTAGGTGGGCAGTTTGACTTGGAATAGTGTGTGAGTTTGTGGTTTTTGTTACAGTGTAAACAAAACACACAATTTTTCAAAACAAAAGAAGCCATAAACAAAATGTATCATGAAAAATAATGTTTAACTAAACAAATCACTGAATGAAAATAATACATAATATTCACCAAAAATACTGTCTGCCACACTTCAGACATTCTAAATTTAGATTTTTAAAAACATTCAAAGGGGGAAAAAAATTAGATTCACACAGGTATTAAAAATCAGCAATCTCAACAATGGTGACATACTTAATGCTCCAATACATGCTGGGAAGTTTTTTACTGTGGTGGATTAGAAGGGTTTTGAGCTAAACTCTGGAGGACATCGACTCTATAGGTCTGAACTTGCCTACGCCTGACGAGGTACAAAAATGTACCCTAAGGGTACCACCCCAGTGACAGCCACTTGTACCTTAAAGGTACAAATTTGTACTCATGGTTTTTTTTTTTTGACAGTGCAGTCAGCCTGGCATGACTCCAGTGCAGCACAAAGACCCCACAGAACCGGTTTGGTACTTTGCTTCCCCACTGGCCTCAGGAGGACAATGGAGACTGCAGTATCTGGAGAGTACAAACTATCCCTCAAATCTGCCTTTGTCTCCTTTTTCACACAGAGGACAGACAATGACATCTATCAGACATACACTGACTCACCAGAATCTGCTGCAAGACTTAAAAGATCAACTCATCGTGCTCAAACAGCTGATGATCAATTTATAGCTCATAAAGTGCACATGTTTTGGGCTTTATGATAGTGGTTGCTAAGGCTTACATCACTATTCATGTTGATTTTGATTAGGGTTTTTGGTTTTAAGTGCACTAAATTTTAATCATACATTTTTTACTAAAGGAGGGACCTGAGACTTATATGGGATCGGAATATCATATGATAATTCTTGTAATTTTACTAGCTGTCTCAGGTCACAGTATCTGGATCCACCTGGATTCCTTTGTTGATCGATCATTTGACAGTGGCAAAGATAACATTTACATTCCATAAGCCGTGTAACCAGTAACCTACACGTTTTTTTTCAGACTTCTCTGAGCATTGTAGAACACTTAACCATAAAAAACAATAATCAGAAATGTCATATGTTTGAAATGGAACATATCTAATTTTGAGCAAAACTATGCAATTTGGTGCAGTTGCTGATATTATGGCCAAACAGTAAGATTTATTTGTTATTGCTAGTAGCTAATGTAAATCTAATCTTTATGTGATCTTTATTTAACAGTTAGGTTATAAAATACAAATAAATATGCAGGTCTCACTCTATAGCCAATTCCCCATCTAAGATTAGGCCTATATTTCAATTTGTAGTTTTATTATCAAAGCTCGTTTTATGTAGCCTAACGGAATAGGCTACAATGATAAGCTAATTAAAAGATGTGCAAATATATTTTGTTTACTTCATTACAGATTTCACTGCAAAACAACAACCTGAAGGTGTACATTTTCATAATTATACTAAAGAAAAAAGTAAGAGATAAGTTAAGAGATGCAATGTTATATTGTGAATATCATCAAGGATACAGATTGTTGTTTAAGCATGGCTTTAAATGTATCACTGATTTTATTAAACAATTGCTACATCGTACAAGTATTGAGAACATATCTACCTATCATTAACATAACGAAAAAATAGAACCAGTGCATTTTCAAAGCACTGCAAAGCTGTTTATAACGCATAACTCGGCCATTTTACACATACTTTTCTGTTCAGGAAGAGAAAGCATAGGCGCGGTAGGTAATCCCGCCCACTTTCACCGCGCACCCAATAAAATAGCAGAAAGCCTGCATATATCGCCCCTAATTAAGAGCCTAGAATGACACGTAAGGAGGAGTTTGGGCGTTACCGGACCGCCCCTTTTGACTGTGCAGCCAATAAAAGGAGTTAGTCAAATTTACATACACTTCCCCTAACTAAGCGTCTAGTGAGTCGAACAGTTGCGCCGTTTCTGCGTTTTTAGGCCCTTGTTGAACCTGACGCACTCTCGCTGGTGTGCTGAGGAAGTTTTGAAAAGACATTTTCTTTCATCAAAAGAACTTGCGCGAGGACTCCTTTTGAATAAGTTACTTTTATATCGGTGTGAATTTATTGTTAACAATGGATGATCAAATAAGCTCCACGACACCTTCATATGGCTTGCGGCATGATGATGATGAAGAACACCGAGTAGACAAACGCGTGAACTCTCTGCTGGATGAAGCGAATGATTTCTCACTTAGAGAGGCAGTGGCGGATGTTCCAGAGGAGGATGATATTTTAGATCTGGCCGGAGGAGCGAAAGATGCGCTCGAGAGGCACAAGTCCACACTGCCACGTACCGAAGAGCCACTTCTGGACTTTGCAGAAGCAGAAGCAGAACCATCATCCACCGTTAAACCAGAGCCAGAAGCTTTCAAGCCAGCACTGATCGGTGCTTTTGGAGATGCAACAACAAAACCGACAAAATCCGAAGAAAAAGAAGAGAAACCCACAGTCATACCATCTAAATCTTCGTGTTCATGTAAGTACGTTATTCATTTGAAACATATCATTCGGATTTTCAATCAGGGGTCTAAATGTTATCACCACCAAAACATGTTACCAACTTTTAAGCCAAGTTATCCACCCAACATGTTACACCAGGAACACGTGACGTCAGATCCGTTTAAATAATTTATGTTGC
Source organism: Pseudorasbora parva (assembly GCF_024679245.1). NCBI lineage: Eukaryota > Metazoa > Chordata > Actinopteri > Cypriniformes > Gobionidae > Pseudorasbora > Pseudorasbora parva. The sequence continues at coordinate 8,674,880 of NC_090183.1, read as the reverse complement.
ATATTAATGAAGATCGAATTACTTTTTACCTAGTTAGTTTATTGCACATGCACAGTTTGAGGGTTTTGATAAAATGTCGATCTCCATTTGCTTGTGTTTTTGAACTGATTATATATCCAAATGGAATTGTGAACTGGTGACAATCTGTTACCATAGAATACTGATTTATCTAATGTAATTTTATTATTCAAAATGTTTTGTCCTACGTTACTGCCTGTATGTACATCATGATGCGATGATCATTCAGAAATGTTCAAATGTTTGTCATCTTGATTGAATCCCTTTACTGCCATCTTGTGGAACATTTGTGTAAACGAAATGGCGCGATTTCGTGTCTGTCCAGATATTCAAATAAATGTGTTAAAATGAATTTATATTATTCTATAAGGTCTATTTTAACAAAATATGATGTTTTGAGGATCACATATTTAATATTCACCTACATATTGTAAACAACAGACTGTCTGAGCACAAGTCACTGACATTGAGGGAAAACGCAATGACCCATGGTCGCAAAATGGCCTTTATACATCATCCATTATTGATGGTTCAATGAAAGCCTGTACTAAACATTACAGTCTAAAGGGCAGTTTGTGTCCGAATAGCAGTCTGTTACCCAAAGTAGAAAGTGTGGCACTTTTACTACACATTAATGTCATAAACCTAGACTCTTGAATTTAATTTGGGCCCACGCACTAAGCTTCATGTTATTACATGTAGTCATTATGGAAAGATGCCTTTCAGTTTTATAAGTTTTTGCTTTTAATTTAAGTTTGTAATATTTAATCAGATAATTGTTGTTCAAAATAGCTTTGTGCCTTCTCATATTTTTAAATGTTGAGACAAATGAGGTTTTCCAGGTCATGAAACTATAGTTTTGTAATTATTTTGAATATTTATTTTTTAATATTTAGTTTAATTTTAGTAGTTTTATGTGCCTTTGTCATCTTTAACATTAGGATTATTATTTTTAGATTATAATTATTTCCATAGCCTATATTTAGCAAAATGCTCCTCTGTATACCTCTAGCTAACCATCAAGCTATGCGCTGTATTAAATGTTCTTTTTTTTTTTACTTAACCTGTTCTTCCATATTTAATACTTAAAAAAAAAATTCCTTTGTTTGACACATTTTAATTATGACTTAAAAAAAGTGTAATAGAAACATTTAATAAATATTATATGTAATTATTGATAATATGTATAATGTATATAATTTATAATCACTACCTTTTAATATGTGCAATTTAAACTTTTTATACAAATCATATTTTGGTGCTATTTTAACTTCTTAGTCTCCAAAAATAGTCTCCTATATCTAAAAAAATTATACTAAAAAAACTCTGATTTCATCAGAAATCAATTGCTTGTATAAAGAGGTACTGGGGACAGGCCACTTTGGAAGAATCTATATTGAATTAAATTTGTGATGCACATACGCAAACCCAAATGACGCCCATTTTGTAGGATCCAGCTGCTGGTGTGCTAAAACCTCATATTACTAGTACAGTGCGTTCAACACCTTTGAATGTGGTCAGCTGACCTCAGCAGTGCTGGCCTTTGCAGAACGTGATCTGCTAGGAGAGCCGTAGCGTCTCTCTCTACCCTTCAGTCCTGTCCTACCCCAGCCAGAGACTCGAACCTCCTTTCTCTCCCCCGGCCACCTCTTCTGCAGACCCTTGACTGGAATATATGAGTGATGCACGCCAATTCAGATAACACGACTTCTGTGACAACCACAGGGATGGAGATAAAACACTGGAAAGAACAGGGTATATGCTTGTTTTGCTCTAATCTGCCTGAAAATGGATTTAAGAGAGAATTTTATATGCTTGCCCTGTCCATAGACCTTAAATGGTAAAGCTTGAGTAAGTTTTGCTTGGTTTTGTGGTCTTGCTGGCAAAGGTGCTTGTGGGAGAGAATGTTCTAGTTGCACTGAGTAAATGGTCTGGGATGTCTTGATTACAAAGCATATTGCAACAGCAAGCATTTATCCCCCTGCCAGAGAATGCTGTTGGCAAACTGCCTGTTTGCTGCACAAAATGTTGTACTGGCCGCATAATCTGAATTCAGTGCATTTCCGAGGAAGATCTGACTTTACCTAAAAATGTAATAACTAAGCCATTTCCCACAACATGAGGAGACTGTCGCTGCTGCTTTGAGCAACAATAAATTAGCTGTATTTATAATTTGCGTTGGCATCATTTGTCACTGCGTTCTAGCTGTTCTCAGATGTTCAGGAGGGCCTGCAGTGCTATTTAAATTGTTTATGCGAGTTGGAACTGATTGTGATGATGAAATCAAGCTGGGAACATGTAATGAAGACTGACATCTGATAAACTTTTGTGAACCTTCGTAAATGTTGGCTTACCGACGGGTTTCCTGGATAGATACATTGTCTGGATTCAGGACCTGTGAAATATGCTGACAGGATAAAATTTGGCCCTTTTGAATCCAAAGTCGCCATTCCACCGTCAGTTTTATTTTACATTTTGTTTCAAAACCCTTTTTTTTTTTTTTTTTTTTTTGTGAATTTTGAGTGACAATGGAAAACAAATAACTGGTTATAACCGTTTTGTCTCTAGATATTTCTGCTAAACTGACATTTAACGATAAACATGTAATATACACTATGGTCCAAAGGTTCGGGTCAGCTAGAACACATTAAATTGATCAAAAGTGAAAGTAAAGACATACATAATTATTTAACTGTTTTCAAGAACGATAATGATACATTTTTCTTGAACAGCAAATCGACATATTAGAATGAGTTGACACCAAAGACTGGAGTGATGATGGTGAAAAAACAGCTTTGATTTACAGGAATTAATTGCATAACAAAATTCAAATAGCTATTTAAAATTGGAGTAATGTTTAAAAGTTAATGTTTTTAACACAGGTTAAGGTAGCCAACATAAAACAAATATATATTTATAAAAAGTATCTTAATATATAATACTTATAAGAATAATGGTTTTTATTTGAATACGTTTTTGAGGTCAACTTTGTCAAACATTTGTTTCAGGTTTCCTGATAAATTCACATTTTGTATATAATAAATTCACATTTTAAATATAATATAATATAATATAATATAATATAATATAATATAATATAATATAATATAATATAATATAATATAATATAATATAATATAATATAATAAAATATAATTTAATAGAGCCAACGCTGAGGATGACTCGATTTGGTGGACTTTTATTTACTGGATTACCGAGGGACTTTTGTTTTGAAATCATATCCCATTCGACCGGAACCACCATTTGTCATTGGAGTTGCGTGCTTCTCGTGTGTTCTTGGCCCTGGCTGTCTGATCGCAGATGAGCGAGATGGATTCCAAACAAGGTTAGTTAGTGAGTTAGACCGCTAAACGCGCTGTAATTGCGTCCCTCCTCCACCTGTCACTGTTGATTTCTGTGCATTTATAGTGCAAAGTGTGTTTGGAAGCACTGTCGATATTTTGGATGAAATTTATAATGATAAAATGCAGGTTTTATTAGGGGGGATCTTGATAAGGCCGCACGACTAACCGTGTATTCACGTATGCATTATAATCTTTCACATCAATGTTATTAATATTTATGAGCAGATATGCATGCATTGTGTTGAGCTTCGAAAATACTGCACTTTAATACTTTGTGGACTGCTCAGTTTCGATAAGCTTATGCAACGGTCTGTTGGCAAGAGTACAAGAGGAAGGGCAGCATATTCTGCTGAACGAACCCAAGTGTTTCTGAGTTATTGATTAATTAAATGGGCTTTTTGGGTGGATGATGTTTGTCTTTAGTAAAGCAGCGAGAGAAGATGGCGCGTGCATGCTGGTTGTCATGAACTCTGATCAGATATGTTGGCACATATTGTAGATTAGGTTTAATTATTGAAGGGTCCTTGACTGACTGTGAGGGTTCTGTCCTATTTTTATCCTCCAGAATTGAACATGATCACACCATGAAACCGGCCATGGCGTCCTTGTGTGTGTGCCTTATTTATTTTTTTTAATTGTTTTGATGTTCAATGTGGTCACAAGTCATTTGTATATTAAAATGATCTATTACACGTGCTCATCTGCAAAGCCACTAACACAACCCACAGCAGGTTCCCATTCAATTAATTCAACTTAAACACTGGCTGTTTACATGTACATTTTCTGATTATGATTTTTATTCTGGTTAATCCTCCATTTAAAATATAAATATATAAAATACACAAAACGCGCATTATGCTCAACCTTTATTAGATTGACCTTGCAGTCAACATATTCCAAATAAACTGTAAAAGAAACAATTTGTTATTGAGGGAGTTTTATTTTTGGTATGTTAATTGAGTTAATGTTTCACAATTTAGCTGTTAACGTTGTTGACTAAATGTCTGATACTGGCTTAACCACTTCTAAAAAAAATAGTCTTTTATTTTGAAGTATTTAAATTCAGCAGTTTTGTATATTGTTATTATTAAATTGTAAACTTTTATATTATAATAATCCTTCCTTATTCAATTTGTTGGTAATGATTACAAAAATGTACTGTTTGTTCACATTAGTTGATACTTCTAATCTTTTCTTAATTCTTTAATTTGAACACTTACCCTTTTATTTTTTTAAATCAAAAGTTTAGTGTTTCATTAACATGGACTAAGTATGAATGAACGATACTTCTACAGCATTTATTAATCTTAATGTTTTAAACATTTACTAATACATACTCAAAAGTTGTGTCTGTTAACATTACAACTTACGTCAGTGCATTAACTATTTTTATTTACCGAAATTAAAGGTTAGTAAATGTTATAATGTCTCAACATTATTTAATGTTTTGTTCTAATTAGTAGTCTAACTCCTTAATTCACATGCTTTCACAATATTTCTAACATGTTTATGAGGGTGCGCTTGTAATGGTGTTAATTGTATTTTGTATTAAAGCAGAAAGTTGCATCATCTGTTGAGGGTTGACGTAACTCTTCCTTTCTGTCTGCAGTGGTGGACCTGCTGTATTGGCGAGATCTGCAGAGGACGGGGGTGGTGTTTGGAGCCAGTCTGTTCCTGCTGCTGTCCCTCAGCGTGTGCAGTATTATCAGCGTGCTCTCATACGTGGCCCTTGCCCTGCTGTCTGTCACCATCTCCTTCAGGATATACAAAGGCATTTTACAGGCTGTTCAGAAGTCCGAAGATGGGCACCCCTTCAAGTGAGGACGCACACATGTTGCATGCGTATTGTGACGGCGTCAGGCTCACATGTTTCCACACCATGTTTTGTTCACTTTGCTTGGCCTGAGTGTAAAACGTTTAGGATAATCCTGCTTTGATCAGTTTGTGTTCCAGTTCATGTAAGGAGGTAGATCTGTGGAGCTTAGCTTCTGAGCTTACAGGAGGTGTTACGCCGTTGGTTTTGACAATTTCTTAAGCCCTCATCTGTGAAATAGAAGTGAAACGACACGAATCAGAGCACTCAAAGATTCTTGAAGTTTGTGTTTTGGAATTGAAGTGGTTGCGATATCTGTGTATCTCTCAGAAAGCTTGTTTGACAGTTGCTGATTATTCAGTAAACAAGCAGTAAAGCAGCTTGCTAGGCTTTGGAACAGAGCCTAGCAGTTTAAGGAGATGAAAATCGAAGGTAGGGCTGGGCGATATGGCCCAAAAAAAAAATCACAATATAATTTTCCATATCAGTCGATATTGATAAATATCATTTTTAAATGCAAAATCTTTATTTCTTCAAAGTTTAAAGGCATAATGATATTTTTGCTCCTGAGTGAAAGATGTAGAAAACAAACAGTTAACTGTGGTTTTAAACTATCCTTTATTGTCAAAACATGACAAACCCTTCCAAAACAGGTAAAAAAATGTATTATAATTTTAAATGTATTAAAATTATTTCCCCCTTCCATATGTAAAGCACTTTGAGTGTCTAGAAAAGCGCTATATAAATGTAACATTATTATTATTCTTATTAAAACTGAGGTAGATTTATTTATTAAAATCTTAACTGTGGTTAGCAATTTTTTACTCTACACTATATATCAATAATACCATTACATATACCTAAAGGTCCACTGAAATGAAAATAAGTTGTTTAGCTTTTAGTATGACTGTGTTAGCCTTAAAGTTATGAATAAGCTGGTATGTTCCAAAACTATGACAACATTTGCATTTAGGAGATATGAGCATTAAAAATGTACAGTCTCCCACTTCCGTTAAAACGAATCTCAGATTTTGGTGACATCATCGCAGACTTCACTTTCTCGTCAAATCTTCTGTCCAATCAAAATGCTCTCTAGAATCTAAAGCCCGCCCCCTTACACTGAAGCTGCGGCTGAAATCGGTCAGTTGTTAACACACTTACTAATTTCTACATGGTGAAAGGCACAGCACACTATATATGTGATAGGAAATGATTCCGTGTAAATATGCTTTAATTTGAGGCGAATTAAGTCTGTTTTCACATTAGTTTCACGCACCGCAGCCGCGCACACACACCCCAACGGCTCAGGTCTAAATTTAGACTACAGACACGAGAGCGCAGCGCGGATCATATGCGCGAGTCTGCGCAGACAACAAACATATCGACCCATTTGAATTCTGCACAGAATGCTGCATTTCAAAGCGATATGGAGGAGATTATGATGGTAAACAGTGTTCGAGGAAACTGGCTTTACCAAACAGAGAAGGGTCCGCTCTTGCGCTCTAGTCAAACTGTATATTAAAGAAACTCTATTGACTGTTTCAAAAAAGGGGAGGAGCTGCTAACAGCTGAAGCCGTTTCAGGGGAAATTACGTCAACACATTGAATAATGCGGCACGTTTCAAAGCACTTCAGTGGGCCTTTAATTGTGTAAGTAGTAAAACACTAAAAACTAGGGGTGTAAGAAAATATTGATTCTCAAACACTTTATCGATCTTTATATATTTAATTATTTGCATCCAAGATTCATGGCTTTTAGGGCTGTCATTTAAAAAAAAAAATCGAATTTATTTAATATATAAACATGTATTCGAATATCTACGACCCCATAAAAAAAAAGACACCGCCGTAACGGAGATTTAATCACAAACGCATGATCAGTCTGACAGTCATAAGCAGGACTCAGGCCACAGCCTGTATGGAGAAATAAATTGTTAACTTAATGTTTGAAACAGCAGGTTATCAACTTAAGTGTAAATTAAGATATGAAGTGGCTCTATATGCTATCACAGCTTTCAGTTTGTCTACGGCATCAGATGTTGACGCTGTCCTCTCCAGCAGCTGTTTACGGATGCCATAGCAATTCTCAACGGCCACCAGGACTTATACGGTTTTATAAAAGCTATTTATTTGTTGTAAACCGTATTAATCATCTCAGAAAAAAATTAATTCTAATGTCAGGTGCAGTTTAAGTAGTTGATTGTTTGCTAGGTTTAGGGACAGTGTCATTATGCCAAAATTATCTTCATAAATTCTTACTAAATAAGTTATCCCTCAGAAAAATGTACTTTCCTCTCTTGTCGACATGCTTGGTGCATGTGAGCGCAGCGCATGCTCTTCAGTGGTGATAGTGTGCTGTGTACGTCATATAAGGACGCACACTCAAGAGTGATCCGGTCAGGTCGTTTACATGGTGAAATGTTTCGTTTGATTCATGAAAAGGTTTATCCCACCCATCTCAAAACGATTACAATTTCATTCAGTTTAGGCATTTTGATTACGATTGAGGTGTTTATATGGAGCATTTTCATTCAGATTGCAGCGCTCCATGTAAACGCACCGACGGTAAAAAATTGCGCTACATCGCACTTTAAAAACCGGATAGTTTATTTATAGTTCGATTACGGATATTTCACGTCATGTTTGAATGCATATTCGAATATCGAATAAAAAGGGACAGCCCTAGTGGCTTTGTTCAGTTTAAACCACAGACTGTACAACACCCAACTGCTAGATGGCAGTGTTATCTCAGAACGTATAACTGACGCGGAGCCGGAGAAGCACAAGGTGAAAGTGTGCATCGCTAGTGTTTGCATTAGCAAACCCAGCTCTCAGGGCGATAGCATTATTTCGCTCCTGCAGTATACAGAGCTGAAGTGTGGACTCAATTTGGCTTCAGCTACAAAGAAGCCACTAAGGAAATCGAAAATAATCATTTTGTTTGCAAAATAGGCCAAGTTAAATTCTAATACCCGGGGAAACAAATTGAAGCTGAGAGCTCGCTTAACATCCTGACGTCACCCGCTCTGCTGAGAAGCGTTTCGATAGAATGTACAGCAAGTTTTCCTCTCAGTAACAAAATAAACACACACCAAAGCTGACAATGGTGGCAGCAGAATGAAAGATCATAGCGATGTGGATATGGATGCACCAGCTTTGCAGTTTTAGGCATATGGTTTTGTATTCTGTATTCTTTTAGACTCACAAAAAAGAAATATCACAATATATTGCCTCTCTTACAATATCGCAATATATTACAATATATCGTATCGTAACTCTCTGTATCGTGATGCGTATTGTTTCGCCAGATTCTTGGCAATACACAGCCCTACTAAAAACAAAAACGGGCAAAAAAAAAGCATTTTAAGTTAAGAAATAGTCCCCCCTCTCTTGCCTCACAGTGGATTGGCCCACCGTGCATCTCGCACGCACTCGCATCTCGCCGACAGTGGGCTGGTCGGGAGAGGAGGGAGTGAGCAAAGTTCAGTAGTTGTAGAACTCCAGTAAGGGCTGTCTATTTTATTCATTTTAAACAGATGAAAATATTTTTTTGTTACAGGCGATGCCGAGTCATTTATACATCACCAAAGGTCAAACAACTATGATAGCGATGCACAAGTCCGATGTTTTAATTATTATAGTTTGGTAACATTAGCTTGTAAGTCATCACTACAACTAACAAGGTGATAAGCCTGTGCGTAAATGTAGTTTATGTAGATTTACCGCTGTGTTGGGCTCAATGTTATATGGAGGAACTTCAAAGCAGCATGATAATTTAATAATTAAATTCCGTGTAGGTAACCTATGATAAGCAGTCCACGCACGTTGCTCTGTTTTATGTCGGATGGGATAGCCAAAATATATCCAAACCACTGAAGTTGAGCGAACTAACTTGTCAACGATATCTGTGTCCTCTGAGCTGGTCGTGAGCACTGAATTTTCTTCACTATTGCAAATTTTTCCCGCTCCACTTCACTCTGATCCTCCAAGCCTGTCAGCCACTGACTGTAAACAACACCGCGTGCAGCATCCAGAAGCCCGTTCTGCAAAAAGCATGCGCAGCGTTACATCGAGAATTTATCGAACTGTTGGTATTGATTTTATTGAGAAAAAATTATATAGTGATAATTATAGTTATCGTTTTATCACCCAGCCCTAATCAAAGGCAACATTATAATTAAAATGGAAACTCCTAAATGGTAGATTTGAAATTATATATTGGGATATAACTGTATGGTTTTGTATTCCAGGGTCACATTTAAAAAGTCATAAGGTGCAGGGGTATATTTGTGGCAGTAGCCAACAAGATGATGTATTGGTCATTATCCATTCATTTTATGCCAAAAATCATTAGGATGTTAAGTGATCATGTTCCATGGAGATACTTTGTACATTTTTGTAATTATTTTTTTTTTTTTAAATATGCTCATTATAAAAATATTCTTTTTTTGCACCCTCAGTTTTTGAAATGGTTGTATCTTGGCCAAAAATGGTCCTATCCTAACAGACAATGTACCCTTATGACTGGTTTTGTGGTCCCAGGTCACCAAATAGTGCTTTTTAAGCAAAGCGCACAGGTGGATTGACTTGGTTTCTTGATACATGTTTAACCCAAGCGGCAACCTCCCCCAGTTTTTGTCATCACTTCACCTCAGCACCATTTTTATAGTGTGAAAAATGACTTTACTTCAAATGTGGTCTGTAAAAGCTTTTTACAGGCCATGTCTTTTTGTTCTATATCATTGAAAAGGTCTAAACTAGCAAATACAAAAAGCATTTGTTTCAATTTGAGACTAAACTATACCAAGTATTATTTTTGTATTAAAAAGGATCACTGCTAATGCACATAACAGTACACAGATGAGGCTATTTTGTGTTATGTTTTGTAATAAAGCTTCATGAAACATCAGTAAACCATAGCAAGTCGCATATCTTTATTTAGAGGATGTCCCGATTCAAATGAGCCCAAACAACAACATATGACATGTAGATCTATTGGAGACTAGTTATTAAAGACGACATGCTTCATGATCGTGAAGCGGTGTCATTTGAAAGTTCAACCAATGGAAACTGGATCTCTGATGTGGGGTGATTGGGTAAAGGTTGGGACAATGTGTAGAGAGCATTTGGGCACTTACAGCTGGAGTGCGCTTAGATTGGGCTGATCGCCCTTGATTGACTGATCTGGATTTTCAGTGCGCCACAGAATAGGAGAGTAACCGCTGAAAAATCATCACTCATCGACCAGGATCTTATTACTTGTTACTTACTCTATGCGTTTATAAATATTTCATGCTTTGTGGCATTTACACATGCAAGTAGTTCTTATGTTCAGTAAAACGCTCAGATCACTTGTTTGGAAAGGGTTTGTGGACTTGATAAAAAAGCTACCTTGGTTCCAAATGTCATAACTTTTGATTGCTTTGAGATATCCACACAAAATTTGGCTCAGATGCAGTTGACATGACAGAGTATCAAGTTTGGACTTGTGCAATGAGCTTCCATGTATACTTAAAAAAAAAAAAAGTCATTTCAATCATCAATAATAACAAAATAAATCAATAAATTGCATAAACCCACTGAGGGCTTCTATGTGCAACATAAGATGTAACATCATTTTTTTCTTTTCTCACATTTTAAAAGGTTTTCTATCAAATGAGACATTGCACTTGTCTTTATCTTTTTAAAAATGTATTATTATTTTTATTTTAGTAAAGTTATAATCCATTGATTTTAAGTATGCCACTTAAACCCAGAAGGCATTTATGTAATGATTTCATGTCTAAGTGGTAACATTTATAAAACATTGTAAATCTAATTAGAAGTAATTCATATTTTCCACATCTTTTCTATGAATGATAAATAATTATTTATAATTCTCACATTCATTGCAGAAATGTCACATAATAGTCGTTTTACAGCAATTTATTTTTGAATGTTTTAAATTGTACATTTAGTTATTTGATTCACACCTGATTGATTCATGGAAACAAATTTAACCTATGGTTTTCTACATTAAGCTAAAGTTGCCATGACATCAAAATCATGCTATGGTTGCAATATTTTGATAAATAATAATGTGTGATTGTTTTATACCTATGCATGACAACTGCTCTCTCTGGGTCAGCAGCAGATTTGAATGTTCCTCTGTGATCGTACTTTTCAAAGGTTTAATAGACTTGGCTGAATCGTTGAAATTTAGGATTTCGAATATTGCATGGGTGTTTGAGTCAAGATTGCAATCTTTTAACAATTAATCGTGCGGCTCTACCTATAAGACAAGGAAGGTTGTAAAAAAAAAAGTGAACTAGTTAAATAAAAATCTAACTAAAAATCATAAGTGTCATAATTTGTGCTATATCATGAAATTTCAGTCTCATGCTAGCGTGGAATGGAGCTTTAGTCTCACAGTAAACCTTCTGTCTCTGCACAGGATGTATCTGGATAAGGATATCGTGATCCCTTCGGATATGGTTCATAAGTACAGTGACACAGCGCTGGTGTACATCAACACTGTCATCAAAGAGCTGCGACGACTCTTCCTGGTGGAGGATCTGGTGGACTCGCTCAAGGTTTGTTGTTCTAGACGACTGGAGGAAATTAAATCTTGATCGTTCTCTCTCAGCTTAGGCTCCTTTATTTAATTTGATGCTCCACAACTGCTCTCAGGTTTGAACATTGGAAAATAAATCTTGTTGTCTTGATGTTTATCATGAGGTTGGTGAACAATAATGCCATTGTAAACTGGACAGTTTCCTTGATTTGGTTTCCCCCCTAAAGAATTGGCTGTTAGTGTCAAACAAAAATGTAAAAAAGCTCTCCTTGTGTAGCTGTTAATCTAATCCTTAAATGTATTATATATAAATAGTTTCAAATATAATTAAGCTAATAGTATGTGCACTTCCGTTCAAATCAAGGGTCAGTAGGGTTTTATTTTGAGGATCAAAATTCATACATCTATTCTGCAAGGATACAAGTGAACATAAAGAAATGTCAAAAGAACATTTATTAGAAATAGAAATCTTTGTAAGTTTCTATTTATCAAAAAAATCTGCTAAAAAATATTTCCACAAACATTAAGCAGCAACAGTTTTCAACATTATATACGTTTCATGAGAAGACTGGAGGAATGATGCTGAAAATACAGCTTTACCATCACAGAAATTAATGAAATGTATACAAAAAGAAAACCGATATTTTAATACACACACACATGTGCACACACACACACACACACATACAAAAGCATTTGAAATTTGAATAGTGTGCTATTAACTATCCTCTTAATATTAACTATACATATATATTAACTATCTTCTTCCATTCTGCATACTGATTTCCCCCTTATATTTTGAATATGAGACATGGCCTCTACTGTTTTTGGAAGAGTGTTTGTGGTCAGGTCTGGGGTGTTTGGTCATGTTTTAAAGGAGCAGGTCGTGAACCGCTCCACAGAGCAGCCTTTGTTGATCAGGCTGAGGGGATTTGGACTGAGCTCTGATGGGATAGACATGGTGCCAAAGAGACCAACCTGTCTCTCCGTCACAGCCAGCAACTCTTTATATTAGGGGTGGGGGTTAAAGTATCAGCTGTTATGTAGCATTGAGGAATGCCAGTCTTTAGTCATGTGACGCTCTGTTTTACACGGCTGTCACGTGACAAGGTTAGCTGCGGGGCTGAATGATCTTGAATGAATAGCTGGACTACACTTTTCAGCTCCCTACGCATTGTTGCTCCAATGCCCGCATTGCCATGCTGAGGGCATTCTAGTTCTGATGAGTGGGCCATTCAAAAAGAATGACATGCGCTGCAAATGCATTTTGTGTATTTAGTTCAGCAATTGCCGCATACACTGGTAAAAATGTGTTGGATTTACTGAAAATATATATGCACCATTTTTGCATCATACTTTTTAAGTAAATCCATCTTGGAATAATTTTATTTAAAATTAACAAAAACTTTTTTTATATGTATTTAAATTTTTGATTTCACTCAACATTCTTTACTTAAAAATATATGTAATGTGCAAGTTGTGTTAACTTAACATTTCTTAGTAGATTCTATCATGTTACATATATTTTTAAGTAAAGAATGTTGAGTGAACTCAAATATTTAAGTACATATAAACAAGTTTTTGTTAATTTTAAATAAAATTATTCCAAGTTGGGTTTACTTAAAAAGTATGATGCAAAAATGGTGCATATATATTTTAAGTAAACCCAACACATCATTTTTACCAGTGGAAGTAACTAAATTGTCATATAATAAAAAATAAAGAGAATTTATGAATAAAAAAGGTGGAGAATTTTATAAATTCAAATAATTTGAAAATCTTGTCCGAAACCAAAAATTCAGGATGCCAAGAATTCAGAAAGCCAAAAATTACTACTTATTATTATTATTATTATTATTATTATTATTATTATTATTTTTAATTGTTTATTTATTCAACTGAATTACCTTTTATGAATTTTTTAACAATTCAATTATAGTTTTTGGAAAATGGAAGTAAAGTTTACTTGATAATTAAGACTCAAATAAAACAAAAATGTACAAATATTTGTAAAAGCTTTCTTTAATATTACTACTAAGAATTTATACTCCAATTTTGGTGAACTATAAATATTTAAATAATGGCTTAGTAATTTAAGACAGATTTATTCTAACTGACTTATTCTAACTTATTCTAGCTGTTTATTGACCTCTTTCTGTGTTTGAAACTGATTGAGAGAGATGATGGAGAGAGACATCCACTCTTGCATTGTGTGTTTGTACGTTTTTGGGGCAGAGCAATGAAGGGGGGTGTTTGTTTGGGTTGATTTCAAGTGTTTCCACATCATCTCAGTCAATGATTTCAGCCCTTCAAAACCATTTTGTTGCAAAAGTTTGCCTGAAAATGACTGTTTTGAACAGAAATTTACAGCAGCCCATTTCCATGTATTGTTATAATAAATAAACATTTAAAATATAAATATTACTTCTGAATATTCTGTTTGTGCCTATAAACTATAAATGGTGTAACAGCAGAACAAAGGTCATAAGAGCACAACTTGGTATACTGAATCTTGGGATAAGCGCTTCTTAATCTTGCGTCAAAATATCTGACATTAAGGAGTCGCCCTGTTCCAAGCAAAGTTTGTGGCGTAATGGAAAAGCACCATTAACGTTAATGTTAAATCAGCACCTCATGGCTTTTCTTGGCTCCGCATTGGCCCACGTCTGAAGCACAAGAGAGCCCAGTGGATGGAAGCATCCGTGTAAGGAGATTTACTGCCCTGTGAAGGGGGTGGTGGTTATGGGCTATGGATAGAGTTACAGCCAGACCCCACTGCCCTTTCGGAGCTCTGGAGGTCTTCTACGGCTGGGCGGATAGATTCCATCCCAGCATTTAGTCTCTCTGTGGTCAGACGGCTATATTGAGTGACGTGTCCAGTTACGAGCAACAGTTTATGTGCTGGTGGGTTTTGAACCAGTGCGGCCATTTGTTGGGTCAGCTTGCAAAAAAGGGTCAGCATGCTCATTTTACTTTAAGTTCAAGTTAAACACATTTAAGATGTCAAAATGTTCAGTTATTAGTAGGGGTGTGACGGTTAGTATATAAACGTGAGACCAATGTTTATAGTTTTTACTTGTAGAGCTTACCGCCAAAACCTTAGACCATGTTTTTGTTGGTCAATGGTGTAGTCGTTTTCAGTGGATCAAAAATGGCAATGGGCCAACAATGCACCTGAACACGCCTTGTTTTCAGACCAGCACGCCCATGGGCGAACAGATGGGCGGGTGTATTTGGTATTTAAACAATGTGACGCGGACGTGGAAATCGCTGCAAGTGGTGTTTTCTCTGGCTTTGCACGTTTAAAGCGAATTCCCGTCTGACGCCCGAGTTTTAAAAAATGAACTTTGGCGTCAATTCACAACGTTTCATAACTTTATATTTTAACTTAAACTTGAAATTTCTAAATATGCACACTTACGGTCTGAACCACATATTAATGTTTAATATTTGTTTTTAAATTCAAACGAAAAGAGGCAGTGGTGTTTTGACGACATTAATTTTACTGTAAACTGAAATATACATACAGGTGTGAGCGAGCTGTCATCCAGACGCAGCTCCTGGGGCGCCTTGAACGCGTGTCTTATTTAGCTTCAGACGCTCAATTTATTCGCGTAGATGGTTTCAGACTGTTCAAACATCCAACTAGACGTGATTTTGACGCTCTTTGCGGTTGTTGTGAATGCAGCATTATAGTTAAAGTTGTTCACCCAAACGTAAGATTTGTTGTCTGCTCACCAAGGATGTGTTTGTGATCTAAAAATACAGCAAAAACAGTAATATTGTGAAATATTACAGTTTAAAATAGCCGTTTTGTATTTTGATATTTTAAAATTAAATTTCTGTGGTGGCAGAGCTGAATTTTCAGCATCATTACTCCAGCATTCAATGTCACATGATCATTTAGCAAACATTCTAACGATGCTGCTTAATAAACATCAAGTTTTTTTTGTGTGTGTGGAAACAATGCCTTTTTGTCGTCTTTGGATAGAAAGTATCAACGAGCAGTTTCTTTTTCTTTTTGTTATCAATTTTATAACAACTGGAAAGGCTCTTCTGACACTTGATCAATTGATCCATTTTGAATACGGTTTAAACGATTAATCGAGTAACTTGAGTTTATCGGATTAAAAAAGTCCTCGAGGCAAAATCATCTGCCATGACGTTTAGTTTAGTCTATTTAACTACACATGGATGTTGCAGAAATACATTTTTTGTGTTAGGAACCGGAGTATGAGTGTATTGCGGTTATATCTGCGGTTCAGGTGTGTAAACATCCCAAACATTGTGGGTGGATGAGAGAAATCATTAATGTGCTGATTTTAATAGAAACAGAACTCTCATTTCACGGTAAAATGCAATGAATGCGTGTCGTTCTTTAACTTTCGTTTTCAGCTCATGTCGAGATCAAAGACCCCAATGCGAGAGAGCGGCATCAGCACTGGTAATGTCATTTAGTCTCGCTATTTATAAATGAAGACAACTGTGTGTTGAGCTTCAGGATGCGATGTTGAACGAGAGTTTGCACATCAGCTGAGGAGATACGAGCAACTCCAAACACATGAACGCAATGGAGTTTGCAGCTTTGCACATGGATCACCATCTGTGACGTGTGTGAAATCTTTAATGTGACTTTAATGATAGTATCTTCGAAATACACTATTAAAATGTTCTCAACGCTAGGTGCAACTAGGGATGCGCGGTATACCGGTACTGGAAAAATACCGGTATATATTTTATTTAAAACGGTACGATATCATGATTTGGCACCTTTCGGTATATGCTGCTTTTCCGAAGTTCACCGCTAGATGGCAGCACGCCGCCCAAACTGACCCGAAACAACCGGCAAATGTGACAACAACATAGACGAACAAAATGGATAAAGCAGTCGAATCTCACTCAAGATGCCCAAAACGAATTAATAAAGAGAGGAGTAGAAGTGACATTTGTAATGACTTTGCTTATAAAACTGATGAAGAACCATCAAACCTAGCCAAGAAGCATCTGTCACTATCCTGACTTTAAGACTTCTGAAGAGATCGACAGGTCAGTGAATCATTCAAACCATCTCATTTAGACATTTATTTTCTTTTTACACTGATCGACGCACACACACAGCCTAACACAAGATCGAATATCACAATCTCCAGCATTCGTTTCAACCAATGACATTTAGATCTCATTATATTTGCACGCGTACTATTGCACTATTTACATTCACGTTAGACACACCCGACTGTGTTTATGTGAATACTCACTAAAGACGGACATTTGTACATAATTCTGTGTATTTGACTGTTTAGGGAAACTTAATGTGTAATGTGCGAGCGTGACTAAGTGACAGGCGTGTGTGTGTGTGTGTGTGTGTGTATAAACTCAAAACTTGCATAATTGTTCTCATTCGTGTGCAATATACCCACGCTAATATCAGACCTTGTGGTATCGATTTAATATCGGTACTTCGGTATAAGATTGTGGTACCATACCGAAGCCAAAATTGTGGTATCGAGCCATCCCTAGGTGCAACAAACATCAGAACAAGCTGTACCGTGTGTTTGTGATGAGCAGCACTCGTGCTTTCATTGATTTGTGTAATTTAAATATCACACTTTGATCATATTTATAGCTACTAACTTAATAAAACTAACTGTTTTACAATGATGAATGATTCGCTCAATGTGGTATGTGTGAACTTTATCTGAATTGAATACAAACGCATCTCTCGAGTTTGCTCGCGCGCCAATGTTTACTCCTCTGTGTGATGTATAGGTTGTCGACCCTGATTTAGATTAAGAAATGTAATTTTGCCTAAAGGTTATTTTTTTTAATTTATTTTTTATTTAAGCAACCTACTTCAGTCTAGATAATGTGACGATAACATCGAGCTTAACACGGAGGATTTGAAATGACGATCAGGTGCGGGTGGATGGTTTGTTTTTAACAGCGGATTCAGTGAAGTTAGAGCTGATCCGTGCATCTCTTGTTCTTAGTTACCCTGTCCAATTTTTGCTTAAAAGCCACAAAGCCTTTATAACATATATATATATAACATATAATGACAGTAAAAGGCTTATCTTGCCTGAGTTGAAGCGTGAAGTTAAGTTGCGCAACATATCTTTAGGCATTGTTTTTTTATATTACTATTATTGTTTTATTGGTTTAGTTTTAGATTTAACGAGGTTTACCTTTTTAAGTAATTTTAAATAGATTTTAATATCATATATGGCAATTGTATGCATTACAATTTTGTTTCACTGTTATTAATGTATGCAATTTCAGCAATACAACTTAATTTTAGATGTTTTATTCTCTCATATATTTAGTATCGCTAAAAAAAAAAGTAATTATTGCCCGATTAATTGATTACACAAAGAATCGATAGCTGCAGCCCTAATTTTCTTTCACCAAAAAATCTTGCTTATTTGAAACTTTAGTAATAGTCTTACGTAAGTGCTGTCTTCACATGTGAAAAGTAATGTCATTCTGTTACTTTTTTATATTTTTGGCTCAGGAAGAGGTTTGAGTTGTTAAACTTTGTCTGCAAAGTGCATTAAACTCATATTTCAAAAGATGAAGAAAGCTTTTTCCCATCTGAGAATATAACTCGTTTAAAAAGGCAGCGGCTATTTGTACTTGGTGATCGATGCTAGATTATATTTATACTGTGAAAATAACCTGTTCTTATATGATAGATGATATTTACACAGTAAATAGAACCTACAGCTATTTGCACAAAGTGAAAATGATGTACTCTATTTACACCTTGTAAAATTAGAAGTTATTTGCAATGTTTAAATTTTAATTACCGGTAGATGCTGAAAATCACAGATGCATACTATTTGTACTTCAGTATTGTTGTACATTAACAGGACGCAATAATAACATGGAGTGTAAATGATTATATTTATCAATGGATGCCACATTAATGGGACAATAAAAACCCTCCCTATACATACCCCTAACCCTACCAATAAATGCTTATATTATTATTACTAAACATTTCGTTAGGTGCTTTATTTACATTTTTAGAACATTTTCATTTTTATTGAAACCAAATGCCTTTATGATGTGATGGGAAAATGGAGAAGAGTGAGCTCGGAAAAAGGTGGATTTGAGCCCGGGTCAATCGTGTCAACCTAGCCTTGCACTTAACTCACGCCACTTAACGCAACTTAACGCCGCTTAAAGGGTTACTTCAGTGATTTAGCATTAAGCTTTGTATTTAAACTGGGTCATCAATGTAGTAGAAATGTGAAATTATTTTTGAATTTGGTGCCTTCTAGACTGAGAAAACACAGAAAATGTATTTCTCATGGGGATGAAAGACAAAAACTCCCAGAATGCACTTGCTTCGCTGCCCTACGAGGCCACTTCCAAAGCCACCGCTACTGGATCAATTGCACCGCGTTCATTTTTATAAAATCAGTTCAGTTAGAGAACAGACACTACAATTAAAAACTGAATGTGTCTGTTTAATAACGTGTGTGTTCAGTAGTATAACTGTTTATTAACTCAAATAATCACTTGGTGTAAATAGACACTGCATAAAAACAAAAATGCACGTAAGACTGTGACTAAAGTGTTTCCTCTGGCCTGTTGTACTCTGGTTGTATGTTGACATGTGGTTTACTCTTCTCTTCTCTTCTCAGTTTGCAGTTCTCATGTGGATCATGACCTATGTTGGTGCCTTGTTCAATGGTCTCACCCTTCTTATTTTGGGTATGTCTATTTTTGGAATGTGGTTCTATATTTACATAGTAATTTTTTGCAGTTGTCACTTTATGGCATGATGTTCAAAATGTGCTCTTTCTTTAGGTCTCATAGGGGCTTTCAGTTGGCCAGTGATCTATGAAAAGCATCAGGTACGTCTTTTTGTCATGTGTATGAAATGATAACGTCCAGCTGAAGCAGCTTTCAAGTGTTAATTGGATTCTTCTGTGTCAATAAACACCATAATTAATCTATAATGTATACCTGAATGTTGTAATTATTATTCTTTATTCCGGATACAGGCACAAATTGACCATTACTATGGATTGGTGAACAAGCAAGTCAAAGATGTTGTTGGAAAGTAAGTCTGTTTACAGGGTGAAATATGTGATGTTTTTTCACATTTTTCCTCAACGAACTACCGTATTTTCCGCACTATAAGGCGCACTTAAAAGCCTTTAATTTTCTCAAAAAGCGACAGTGCGCCTTATAATCCAGAGCGCCTTATATATGGATCAAGGCGCTCAGTCAAAATGTTTCAGTATGAAAAAAACCCAATAAAAATGTGCGTCCGCGTCTCTACAGTAACTATTTGAATGAAGGCAACAGCACTACTACGGGGCATGAACTAGGGCTGGGCGATATGGAGCAAAAAATATATCTCAATATATTTTGCTATATCTCGATATACGATATATATCTCTATCTTTACAGGAATAATAACCCCCTAAAAACTACAGCAAAAACAAATATGCCAAATACCACAAAAAACTTTTTTTTAAATTGAAGTGCAAAGAGGTAGTCAAGTGCTTTTGCGACATTAAAAAAAAAAAAAACTCCCTGATTACATAAATAATAATTTAACTGTAAAAGAAAATAAATAATATTGCCTTCTCATTTATTTCATGCTTTCAAAAGATGAATCAAAGACTCCCTTTTTTACAGTTAAAGTAAACAGTAAGCATTTTGCAGAAAGATGGGGGGATGACTGAGATATAAATAAACTGATTTTGTCATAACCCCATTTCCTGTTAAATTTGTATCAAAATTCAAACAGTGATGTTTGTCATGAGTTTGACAAAATTCAAACTCATCATGCAGATCATGTAGGCTACACATGAGCTGAGTTTCACTTCTTTTCCAGTTACAGAACGAAATATGAATGTCAGAAGGTAGGCTAAATGATATGATACAGTACAACTGACAGAAGAGCACCGCGTGTCTCAGGACACACGGGATGTCGTGTTTTTCCCTCTTGGTTAAAACGTGAATAGACCTATTCATCATAATCCCGTGATAAAGCTGACAAAATAATAATAGTAATCATATTGCAATACTTTTTAAATGTTTTCAAATGATATGCGATCATTTTGACATTTTAACCGAAAACTATGCGATCAGTTAGACACAGATCATAAACTGGCATGATTGCGACCGCGTCTCGCACCAGTAGTGTCAATCACCTGACTGTGGGTGAAACGTGCGATTTGAACTATGATGAACATTAATATTTCTTTATGAATTTTAGCAAGCAGTTGTGTTAGAAGAAAAACATGGTCTCCTAAACTGAGTCCTGAACAACGTGCGCGCTTGTCAACATGATAACTAATCCTCACCTGGTTGTGGAAGCAGCCGTGTTCAATGAGACAACACGCGAGGGGAGGGGGAACAAAGCAAGAGGCGGGAGGCGCGCGAGGCTCCGCGAGCACAACACAGAGAAGGCAAACAAGCAAAGTGGAAGTGGCGGAATCAGAATTAAATATAAACAATATATCGATATATACAATATGTCCAAATCCATATCGAGCTGAAAAAATATCTCGATATATTTTAAATATCGAGATATCGCCCACCCCTAGCATGAACATCAATGAATTTCGAGGCGGTCCTTCTTGGTGCTTTCGTTTTATGAAAAGACGTAATCTCTCCATACGCAAACGTACTACCGTCTCGCAGCAACTGCCAAAAGATTACCAAGGCTGGGAGATATTGTTAATATACGTTTGAACAACGTTATCATGGGAGTGAATGGAGTTGTCAGAACGCTTAATAAAGTTTGACTTAAGCAATATTCGCATGGGATTAGTATCTGGGATTTCTGTGATTTTAGAAATTTCTCCCCCACATCTGAGTTTTGCGTGGCAGTGGCACAGTCGCACGTGATAAGCAAACCCTGTAATTTTACTCGATTTTACTGACTTCTCCCGGATATGATGTCAGGACTTGTAAATGTTTTTTCGTTATAGCTGTATGAAATCATAAACAGTCGTATCGATATCGTTTTGATAGTTTTATAGTAATACAAATTATTTCGTTCAGTTAGAGAACACGCTACAATTAAAAACTGAACTGAGCACAGACCAGCGGCAGGAGTCAGATTTCATTCATATACGGCGGAAGATTGAGTTTCAAAGCTAAATGTAAAAGCGCCCATTTAAGAGAGCTTGTCATTGTAATGTTCTGTCATGTTTTTCATTAAGATTAGTATTGATGTTAATATTAAACACACCATTCAAGCAATTTGCTCCCAAATTGGTACTCATTCAAAAGTGAAAGTATAATCCGTGCGTGAATTCATAACGGTGCGCATAATGAATGCAGCCTCCATTCTTCGTGAAAGATAATTGATAGAAATGCGCACAGGAAAAAAAACCTTGCAAAAATGATATACGATCCGCCCAATCCTGGCCAAATCACAGAGATGCCAATTCGCACGGGACTAATATTTTCACAGGACTCAGTGTTCGGCGAAATATGGTAGGTAATTTGCGGGGGAATTTTTACTTTACAAGTTGCAGACATGGCCGATTCGCACGGAATTAAGATCACAGACATTCTCTGCAATTATTACAAATCACCAGAGGTCCCAGATAATACGAGTCCCGTGTGAATAGTCAGTTTGTCTGACTGTTTTGTTGGCATTCCCTTTAGCACAGCTCCATCTAGTGGATGCGTAACGCAAACCCAGTCCAACGTTTGACTGCAGTAGTTTCTAGGCTATTCTATGCGCCTTATAATCCGGTGCGCCCTATATATGAAAACAGTTTTAAAATAGGCCATTCATTGAAGGTGCGCCTTATAGTGCCGAAAATACGGTAGTCAAAATAGATTTTTAGGATAATTTTGTTTTGACGAATCCAATTGTAGACTAAACGCAGTGTTATTGTAGTATCTAGTTTTTTTTATTAGGTGTTTTTATTTTATTAGTGTTTTATTCACTTCTATCTATATATATCTATCTATATATATATATATATATATCTATATATATATATATATCTATATCTATATATATATATATATATATATATATATATATATATATATATATATATATATCTATATATATATATATATATATATATATAAAATTATTTATATATAGCGTTTTTTGTGTGACTTTCTATTAGGGCTGTAACGATATGCGATATGAAATCGAAATCGCAATACGCAGGTCCACGAACCTTTATCGCGATGTGAGAAGGCAGAATCGCGACACACCCCTTCCAACTCCCAGAATTATCCTTCCTGTCCAGGTCCAACTTTTAAGTCAGCAGTATGGCAACATTTCAGCTACCCGGTGGAGAACAGGGATGGCAATCGTGTAGTTGACAAGACCCACACAATTTGCCATAAGTGTTTCAAGAAGCTTCCCCAACCGGCTGGCAACGTGGTGTGAGCGTGGTGTTTCTGTTGCGTGTCATCCGCGGGGCGGCTGCGTGGCGTTTTCTCTTTCTTTGCACACCAGAAGCGTGTCTGACGCGGCGCTTCTGTTGGTATTGATGTACAGGAGGCCCTATACTTCATGTTAAATATATATTGCCTATTGGTACCGCAAAGAAAACGTCGGCAGTAGCCTATTGACCATACAGATATCTGGTATTGACGGCAAAATAGGCTACAGAATACTGTACAGAATAAAACTGTTTCGTCCCCCCCATATCGAGGTTTGTATCGTACCGTGGGTCAAAAATCGTGATATGAACCGAATCGTGGGTTTGGTGTATCGTTACAGCCCTACTTTCTATGACTTGTTTTATTTTGTATAAATGTGGTGTCTTCATGTTCCTTATGAGCTGTTGTCATATCTTCAACAGGATCCAGGCCAAGATTCCCGGAGCGAAGCCAAAGACGGAGTGAAGAAAGTTAGATTGTGTGTTAATTCTGTGCACGAGAACTGATTGTGGAACAAGAGAAGACGGACAGAATCGTGTTTGGTTTGGAAAAAGGCCTTAGACGATGCAATGTAAACTTTATTCCCCCCTCCCCCAGTGTTTGAAATGTTAGCGTAACTGAGAATGAAAACTTTTTAAACCTATGAGTTTCTCTCACAAGCAGTCGTCACTGTCTTTCAGAGTAGATTTAGTTGTCCATGTTTAAACGCAGCTACGTAACACCATTACAGAATGTAGTCTGAGGAACTCATGAAATGTCAGCGAAGGCAGGAATCTGAGATTTTGTTTTTTTTTGTTTACCATTCGGTCAGCGCTGCGTTCAACCTTGTTTGAAGGCCATTTTGATTCATTACAGTATGAATTGTTTTGGTTAAGTTCCTTCAAAAGTTTTGATTTTAGCTTTTTTTTCTCTCTCTCTCTCGTTTGTACTTGGCGTGATAGAACACAGCGGTGTTGTGGTGTAACTGTGTTGAAGTTGATGCAATTAAATCGTGTTAGAGGTGAAGAGGCTTAGTCTTCTGTAGCAGTTTAAGAGCAGTTTTATTTCACACGTCTTCAAAGGGATCTGTCACGGCATGTTGCACCCAAGTATTCATTGTTTTTAGCCGTTAAGTGAAAAACTAATTTAAAAAAAGTGAAATAGAACGTATGCTGTCATCTGATCACCTTCCCGTCATGTCAAAAATTAACATGTTTGCAGACTTCGCCGTCTCCATCGTGGATCGAATACCTGAAACGGCACACGCTCGTAACTTGCAAACATCAAGCACTGTTTCTTCATGCAGGTCATTTGTAAAAGATAATTCAGTTTTGATGAAAATATGCTGAAGACTGTCTGTGGAATGCATTGTGAAAAATAAACCAATAAAGTACCAATAAAGCTTGTAGACAAACTACTTGCTTTTGTGCTCAATGTTTGTTTGATATTTACAGTGCAGTTTGTCACATGGACTTTGACGCCATCCAGTGGTGCTGAAAGGAAGTGTGGACTTCTCGGATTTTGTCATTTTGCGAACCAGCCTTATTCCTCATTAACAGCTTGTTTCAAATGAATCTCATATACTATAAATCTTAAAATATCAATAATAAAAACTTTATTTTATTTTGCTGTTTAGAGGGAACTAGTTAATTAAAGAGATGGAAAAAAGTTAAAAATGTAGTTCACTCATTTTGTTATTTGCTGCTCCATTGGAGAATTGATGTTTCAAAAAGAGATCATAAAACCAGTCCATATCAAGTGGGTTAGTCAATTTTCTGAAGAGAGACGATAGCTTAATATGACGAATATTGAATTTAGGCTTTTATTCACATAAACCTTGATCAGAGAAATGCTGTTTCATGCATACTGAGCTTTTTACACTGTTAAAGACTTGGATTCCCATCCTAAACATAGACAAAGTTTCAAAAACTAATGTTGGACGTTTGATGGAGTATTTCGGTGTCAAAAAAACTCCTTCCGGTTTCTCACAAGTTTCGGAGAGTTTTTTTCGAGTATGACGCGGCTTGATTTTAATAGAGCAGAAGTTCCTTGTATGGGCCATACGGGCACTTCTCCTGGAAGGGTGCGTGTGTGACTAGAGCTAAAGAGCATATGCATGCGCATAAACACTCCGTGCCGCTCCACTTTATTCCTATGGGTGACGTCAAGCGACTTCAACGCTTCAGCACAACATTCCGGGAAGGCAGCGCTGCATTTGAACCGATTTGAACGCAAAAATGACGGGAAGCTTCACAACATCGCTTCAGTCGCGTCGCAAAGAAAGTGGATCTCTACAGTCACATGCTGTCACAGGACTTCACCAAATCATACCAAAGAAGTGTGTTTTTGACGGAGCGGTCCCAGCGATAAAGGTTCGGTCCTGCTTTGGAATCAGCCGATGAGTAAAACTGCTTCAAATGTCTGCTGTCGGCTATCGTGGCGTGAGTAAACATCAGTAAACCACACGATCGCGTGCCTCGTCATTCAAATGCGCTAACGGTTACTCCATTGTTGTTCTATGTATAACGTTACACTAGTCTGACGTGCAAAACCGTTTTGCTTGCTACTGCTAAGGTTTAGTTGCATACAATAGTCCATAAACCGAATCATGTCCTCATAAACTGCGAGAGACACAAATGTTGACAGGCCACTAAATACAGTAACGTTACATACCACAGAGACGGACATCCTGGTGTTGCTGTTTCTCCTGTTCAATTTATTTCAGCCTCCGAATGATTCTGGATCATATATCTATTAGCTGAGATAGATAGCCATGGGCTTCTCCACGCTTGAGGACGTCACCGCTTTGCGCTCGTCATTCTTTAGTTCCGCCCACACGATAGCCCTCCTGGTGCTCGGTTTTTTTCCGGAAAGACTTCTTTTAAAAATATATTATTTTTACCATAATTCTTTTATAAATATAATAAAACTAAAGACTTTTCGGAGATATGAAGGATGCAATACTACTCTATAGGTACTCAAGATTGACATGAGATTAACTGAGTGTTTCACCCCCCCCCCCTTAAAAAAAGTTCATTACATTGCTCACTTTTTGAAGTAGCTGTATGTGTTGCTTTGTTTTCAAGATATTTTCACTAAGAATTGTTTAACTAGTTTAATAGGCTACTCCAAATTTATGTGGGTTTATTTTATTTTTACAAATTGTATAATAGCCTAATTAAACGTCATTAATTTGTTTTAATTTAGTGACCATAAGAACTGGACCACAGAATAATGGAGGAAGGTTGTCTGGTCTGATGAATCGCGTTCTTTTACATCACGTTCCTGGCCAGGTGTATGTCGCTTACCTGGGGAACACATGGCACCAGGATGCACTAAGGCAAGGCAGTTTGATGCTTTGAGCAATGTTCTGCTGGGAAACCTTGGGTCCTGCCACCCATGTTGTTATTTTGACACGTACCACAAACCTAAGCATTGACCATGTGCACTCTTTCATGTTCATGGAAACGGTATACACTGGTGGCTGTGGCTCTTTCAGCAGGATAACACGCCCTGCCACAAAGCAAAAATGGTTCAGAAATGGTTTGAAGAGCACAACAAGTTTGCGGTGTTGACTTGGCTTCCAAATCCCCCAGATCTCAATCCAGTCGAGCATCTGTGAGATGAGCTATCAAACAAGTTTGATATACTCAATTTGTCGCTTTAATGACATTGTATGAACGCACCTTAACCCCTGCACTTATAAACAGCAATGGCTTTGTGTGTGTTTTTTTAAATGCTTACTTAAACTGCTTCTAACTCACTCTGATCAGCTTTCCTCTGGTTCTCACACACCTCCATCACTGTGATTGTATTGGAGCGCAAGAGAGTGATAAAGTATTGTCCGTGTTGTGCAGCGATTCATTTGAATGAAGATTAGGTCATCCTGTTGAGCTGGAAAGATCATTAGGGACAGGTGCGCGTGCAGCCAAACAGATTACCAGACTGCCTTCCTGAAATGAACTTTCTATTGATTGCTAGGCTTTTTTTTTAGGGAGCAGGAGAGCAGAGGTAAGCCTTGTTTTTCTCTCGTCTCGGCTGAGCACAGATGCTTCCGTGCTGGGAAGATAATTTGCTGCATGGAGGGCCGCTTTCCTCTCATTGGCACACGCCTCATGCCTGCTCTTCATTCCATTCACATTACGATTGCTATTTACTCAGGGATAAATTAGAAAGTTACATCAAATGAAAGTACCAGGGGGGCTAAAGGAGAACATTCATATGGCACTAATAAAAATGGGACATAATCTTGTATTCTGGCTTTTCTAGTGTTTTTCCTGAGATGTTTTTTATGACCGGAGGCAAGAAATAATAATGGAAATAAAGCAAAAGAAGTACAAGCAAACAATGTGCTGTCACAGTTGATTCTGACAGAGAATAGTCAAAATGATGGTGAATAATTTTTCCATAGTGCTTTTCCAAATATGTGACCTTACCGACCCCTTGTATGTGGCCCTGTCAGAGCCGGTTAGCATCTCTCCAAATATGATAAAACGAATACAGACAGCAGCCAACTCACCCTGCATCCCCCCCAAAAAACACTCTTAACTGTATACGATTGCAAAACCATGCCATTTCTACTGAAGATTTCACAGTAGAGTCACGCCACTACCAGAGAATTCTTGTAATAACAGTGTCTGTAAACTAGTAATGTGCAGCCATTAATAAAATTAACTTGTCTCATAGGCTTCAGAAAGCAGGAACCTCAGATAGTACCACTTCCTTTGGTCTTGGCTCATACTTGCAAAAAGATTCCTTCATGTAATAAGAACAGAAGTCTACAACATCACATTACTGCTCTCTGGATGTGTGGGCATCAGACAAGCGAAGAGAGAGGAGTTTAATTTCCCTGTGACGGTGCTGACAGATAATTGAAAATGACGCTAAGGTAATAGATTCACACACATACACACAGTTTGTTGAACCTCTACTCTTTTAGAAAAAAAAGTATGACACATTTTATTGTTTTTTATTTATTTAGAAATAACAGTGTAGCATACTACTTAGGGAGGGAGGGGGGGAGGGGGGTGTTCTGTTTCATGCATACTAAGCTTTTTACACTGGTAAAGATTTGGATTCCCGTCCTAAACATGGACAAAGTTTCCAAAACTAAGTTGGATAAGAACCACCCCAAACATTAGGGGCCGTTTGCACACAGCACACTTCTTCATTTAAACGCGCTACTATTCCATTGTTTTTCTATGTACGCACTAGTCTGATGTGCAAAACAGATTTGCTTGCTACTGCTACAGTTTAGTCGCATGCAGTAATCCATAAACCAAATCATGTCCTCATAAACCACGAGTAAACACAGAAATGTTGACAAGCCGCTAAATACAGTAACAATTCCTCATAGAGACGTCCTGCTGTTGCTGCTGCTCCTGTTCAATTTCAGCCTCCGGATCTGATTCTGGATCATATATCTATGTATAGTTGAATTTGATTGATAGTCATGGTTTATTAGGGTAACGTTTTCTTTTCCACGCTTGTTGAGGATGTCACAGCTTTCAGACGCTCTCAATGCAATAGGTGCGCGCTCGTGATTCTTTAGCTCCGCCCACACGTTACGCCTCCATCCGCTCGTTTTTTTTCCCGGAAAGACTCGGTACAGCCTATCTTTTATAAATATAATAAAACTAAAGACTTTTCGAAGATATGAAGAATGCAATACTACTCTATAGAGACTCAAGACTGACATGAGATTGACTGAAACTGGAGTGTTTCACCCCCCCCCCCCCCAAGGAATAGTTCACACAAAAATTAAATTTCTGTCAATTACTCACCCTTGAGTTGTTCCAAACATGCATTTATTTCTTCTGTTGAACACAAAAGAAGATATATTGAATAATATGTGTAAGCAAACAATTAATGGGCCCTATTGACTTCCATAGTATTGAAAGTAAAATATTATGGAAATCAATGGGATCCATCAACTGGCTGGTTACCCATTCTTCAAATTATCTTCTTTTGTGTTCTACAGAAGAAATACATTCTTGCAGGTTTGGAACAACTTAAGCGTGAGTAATTGGCTAAAGTACCTTCATTATGCACAAGTAGGCCTATGTCATTTTTTTTATGCATGGAATATCGAGATGACTTACTCATGACATAGGAATTCAAGGTCTGGCTGGGGAGCACGGTCCAGTTACCAGTCCACTGCTGTCAGTAGAAAGTTTATCCGTTGATGATGGCTACGCAAAAGCAACCCTGATCACATGATATTTACAGCTCAAGAACAACTGCATAGTTTTCGCCAGCAGAGGTACAACTGTCACCAAGATAAATGCTATAGCTCTCTCCAGATATATTATAGATCCCCTTAGACCTACTTCATATGTGCAGTATGCAGTTCACACTACATAGAATATTATGTGCCGCAATGCATTGTCCCTTCTTTCAGAAAAATATAAGTGGAGTTATATTAAAAAATGTCCTGGCTCTTATAGCTTTATGATGGCAGCGAATGGGGGTCCTGATCCATCCATCATAAAATACTCCACATGGCTCCGGGGGGTTACTAAAGGGGTTACTCTTTTGGTGTAAATTGACTTGCGTAGGCCGTATGTTGGAAGCTAGTTATTTTAGTTTATAAAGGTTTAAATATGTATATTTTTCTTACAAAAACATCACTTTGCCTCAGAAGGCATTTATTAACCCCCTGGCGTTGAATGGATTACTTTTATAAAGCAGGACTGCCATTAATTAAAAAGCTGGGAAGATAAATTATATTTTTTAATAGGGCTTTAATAGGGTAGGTAAATCATGGGTTCATTTTCATTTTTGGGTGAATTATTCTTTTAAGTAGATTTAAAGGGATCATGCCATAGATTTTTATTTTTATTTTTATTATTTTAATATGCTCCTTGAGGTCCACTTATAATGTCAATAGTATACTTATAATGTCAAAGTGGTTTTGCATCAAGATACATAGCCAATCATAACATCAGCTGTTTACTGACAAGCCTTTAACAGACACACATTATGAGTATAAAGTGTCTATGGCCCAATTATGCTACGATGAGCATTTACTACTTTAAAAAAAATGCGGGTCAGGAAGCAAGTTGGGTACAAATATAATATATATATATATATATATATTTTTTTCCACTTAAGCATATATGTATGCTTAAGTGGAAAAATTATTATTTTCAACCCCCACTGTGACATAATCTTTTTTAAAGGGCGTCTTGTTAAAGGCTTGTCAGTAAACCGCTGCTGTTATAATTAGCTAGCAGGTCATTGCACAGGAAACAGCCCACTTACTAAAATGTTATAAAACATTAATTTACAGACAAATCATTATGAAGTTGTTTGCTTACAGTTTGTGATGCAGCACTATCATATCAAGAACAGTTAGATGCTTCATCTGTCAACAAAAGTTTCTTTGTGAACTCTCTATTACATTGTGCCTCGTTCACAAAACAATTTGCAGTCATATTCGCCGAACAAACATATAATCATCCACGTGTTCCTGACACTGGTATCCTTCTGAAGGCTCTTCAGAAAACAAAAACAAACAAATGAGCTGTTTAAACTAGACATATCACGGCGAACATTCTTTCACTCTTTCATTTGTCCTTTTGTCAACAGACTCAAGTGCATTGAGAACGTTAGAAAGGGAACATGCATCTGTTTACTTCACACATGTAGACCGCGTCATTGATTCTAATGGGTGCTTTTTGCATTTTACTGGCAGGGTGTTTTAATGGTACAAAGACCTCTTAAAAGTCAAAATGAAAGCAAATTTGATTTCTCATGCCACGACCACTTATTACTTAAGTATTTTTATAATTTTCTTTACAATGATTGGATACTTTATACAACACTGGTTGTACTGCAGTAAGCTTTCTGAACATATGCTGTGTTTACCTGTATGTGCATGCAGTATGTTTGTCTTTATATCCAGAGCTGTCATCTCATTCCTGCTAACTCTTCACAGATGCTGTCTGAATGTGTGGCTGATCCTCATATCCAGCTGTGAATATTACCCCCTCCACCTCTGCCCCAGTGTGTTAACTACCCTACAATTCTAAACACCTGCACAAACAGACATAACTTCTGTTCACCAATACATGAATGACATATGCACTGAAATAAATAAAAGTTACATTGTTACATTAAAGGTGCACTATGCAACTTTTCCATCTGCTAGATATTCCATCTCCTATTCAAAACAAAGGCGTAGTTTGAGCGCAGATTCTTGACACAGCCACTGGTCGCTGGCGCTATTTCCGTTTTTCCGGTCATGAGTATGAGGTAACGCAGCTCTGTTGATACATTTGTGTGTGTTGAAAATGATGTAATGACGTTACTCTGTGCGTTCGCTCAGCGG
This sequence comes from Pseudorasbora parva, assembly GCF_024679245.1. Taxonomy (NCBI): domain Eukaryota; kingdom Metazoa; phylum Chordata; class Actinopteri; order Cypriniformes; family Gobionidae; genus Pseudorasbora; species Pseudorasbora parva. Next base: position 8,643,435 of record NC_090183.1, on the reverse strand, counting down.
CTGCTGTGACACTTGTTCACACTGCTAAGAGTAAAGCGTTTCTGCTAAATGAAACGGAAACTGAGGGTAACGCAGATATGATGCAATTGAAAGGCGACTCCATCAGACGCTATTCTCAGACTTGGTTAAAATAGCAATTTTCTCACAATTTACAAATAGTTGGAACATTGGGGATATTGTAAGTACTTAAGGAGGGGGGGGGGTGAAACACTCAGTTTCAGTCAATCTTGAGTACCTACAGAGTAGTATTGCATCCTTCATATCTCCGAAAAGTCTTTAGTTTTATTATATTTATAAAAGAAATATAGGCTGTACCAAGTCTTTCCGGAAGAAACCGAGCGGCTGGAGGCGTCTCGTGTGGGCGGAGCTAAAGAATGACGAGCACGCAGCTACTGCACGAGAGCTTCTAAAGGCTGACATCCTCAAGCGTGGAGATGAAAACGTTACGCTAATAAATGGCTATCGATCAGATTCAACTAATACATATATGATCCAGAATCAGATCTGGAGGCTGAAATAAATTGAAAAGGAGAAGCAACAACAGCAGGACGTCCGTCTCTGTGGTATGTACTGTATTTAGTGTCCTGTTAACATTTGTGTGTGTTTACTCGCACATGATTCGGTTTATGGACTATTGTATGCGACTAAACCTTAGCAGTAGCAAGCAAAACAGTTTTGCACGTCAGACTAGTGTAACGTTATACATAGAACAACAATGGAGTAACCGTTGGCGCATTTGAATGAAGAAGCACGCTTTGTGAGAACGCTAGGTTTATGTTTGGGTGATTTTACTGACACCTATAATGTTAATGGTCAGCTAAACAAATGTATTTAAACACACACCATAGATCGCATGCTCCATTGATAAATTAACTATACACGATCGTGTCGTTTACTGATGTTTACTCACGCGACGATAGCCAACAGCACAGACATTTGAAGCAGTTTTACTCACCGGCTGCTTCCAAAGCACGACCGTGAACCTTTATCGCTGGGACCGCTCCGTCAAAAACACATTTCTTTGGTATGATTTGGTGAAGTCCTGTGACAGCAGTGACCGTGGAGATCCGGAGATCCACGATGTTGTGAAGCTTCCCGTCATTTCTGCGTTCAAATCGGTTCAAATGCAGCGCTGCCTTCCCGGAATGCTGTGCTGAAGCGCTGAAGTCGGAAGTCGCTTGATGTCACCCATAGGAATAAAGTGGAGAGTGGCGCGGACTATAATGACATAAGTGTTCACGGACGACTGGATCTGCAGCTGAGAGAGTGTTTATGGGGGTGCATTTGCTCTCTCGCTCTAGACCGGGAGAAGAGCCCGTACGGCCTATTATAAGGACCTTCCGCTCTATCGACGTCAATGCCCCCCCCCCCCCCCCCCCCCAACTGAACAAAATATATAACACTAGCCTAGGGCTTTTTGGATATTTTAACGCAAAAATACATAGTTCACCTTTAATTATTATAGTATAGGCCATCATAATATTCAGAACTGAAAACTTTCTTGTTAGTTCAAAAGCAACCAGCACCAGATAATGACTCATTGTGGAAAGACCGCCTCTGCAGAAGAAAATCAATGCCTACTTCATCATTGCAACCGTGGCCCAGCCCACTGGCGTGTTACAAAGATGATAAGGAGAGAAGAGGGATACAGGATGCACTACAAATAACATTACCTTCCAAAGGATCCTAATGCTAGGAATGTGGTTATTTATTTTCGACAATATGTTGTCTCAGTTAAGCATTATTTACTTGTATTCGGCACATTAAACAGTCGCAATTTCGGCGCAGGCTTTGCAAATAGACTTTTACGCTATAGACTCGACACTAATGTGACAACATGTAAGTAACAGTGTTTATTCTAATGCCTGGTCTGTGACCAGTGATTCTGTCCATTTTCAATCAGATGTTCTTTGACTGTGTCAGTAAATCAAACCAGTGACTAAACCATCAACTTTACATTTTGTCACTTAGAAGGATGAAATGATATTATTATTATTATTACAGTTACATTAACTGTGATTAAAGTTCATTATTTTCCATAATGTAATGATAAAAATTAAACTTTCATATATTTTAGATTCATTGCACACCAACTGAAATATTGCAGGTCTTTTATTGTTTTAATACTGATGATTTTGGCATACAGCTCATGAAAACCCCAAATTCCTATCTCAAAAAATGAGCATATTTCATCCGACCAATAAAAGAAAGGTGTTTTTAATACAACAAAAGTCAACCTTCAAATAATTATGTTCAGTTATGCAGTCAATACTTGGTCGGGAATCCTTTTGCAGAAATGACTGCTTCAATGCGGCGTGGCATGGAGGCGATCAGCCTGTGGCACTGCTGAGGTGTTATGGAGGCCCAGGATGCTTCGATAGCGGCCTTAAGCTCATCCAGAGTGTTGGGTCTTGGGTCTCTCAACTTTCTCTTCACAATATCCCACAGATTCTCTATGGGGTTCAGGTCAGGAGAGTTGGCTGGCCAATTGAGCACAGTAATACCATGGTCAGTAAACCATTGACCAGTGGTTTTGGCACTGTGAGCAGGTGGAATCTCCAAAAAGATTTAAATGGTTAATGAATCAGTGAATCGATCAATGATTCGGGTCGCCAATGTCACGTGATTTCAGCAGTTTGGTGGTTTGACGCGATACGAACTGCTGAAATCATGTGACATTGCCAACCCGAATCATTGATCGATTCACAACGTTTAAATCTTTTTGGAGGAACACGGAAGAGAAGACAATGCTGAATAAAATAGTTTCTGATATTTTTGGACCAAAATGTATTTTCGATGCTTCAAGAGATTCTAATCAACCAACTGATGTCACATATGGACTACTGTGATGATGTTTTTATTCCCTTTCTGGACATGGACAGTAAAGTGGGCATTGACTGCATATGCTCTGAGACTAAAATATAAAATATCTTAAACTGTGTTCCGTAGATGAACAGAGGTCTTATGGGTGTGGAACGACATTAGAGTGAGTCATTAATGACATCAATTTCATTTTTGGGTGAACTAACCCTTTAACAAAAATATCTTAATTTGTGTTCCGAAGATGAATGGAGGTCTTACGGGTGTCAAACAACATGAGTGTGAGTAATTAATGACATCATTGTCATCTTTGGCTGAACTAACCCTTTAAATCAGAGGGCTAAAATCATGGTAGGAAAAATGCCCTTTATTTCTAAATGATTTGTGTGTGTGTGTGTAAAACATTATAAGTGCACCCCAGGAAACATTATAATACAATACTTCAGTTCATGACACCATTTAATGCATCAACAAAACTCCAGCAACCATTATTTATTTATTTTGTTTTATTTTTTGAGGATGTTTTATTATTATTATTATTTGTTTTTGGTATTTTTCCATCCCTATGTATCCCATTATAGTAAGCAATTGATAATTGCTTTTTTTTAAATAAAATAATATTTAATATAATCAATAAAGTACATATGTAAACAATATTTATTTCTCTTTCTAAGAAGCACTTGTTTGCGGAACATTATTATAGAGCCCCCCCCCCCCCCCCCCCCCCACACACACACACACACACTCCTAATACATTTTTATTTATTTATTAAAAATTCAACTCTCCAGCAGGTGGCAACGTAGCCTGTCTGAATGGCAGTTTGCTTGGCTCCCTCAGGATTGGACCTCAGGTGAAAACACCTCACCGCACCGGGCTAAAGAGAGCCTGTCTGCTTCATTGCTCTGGTCCACTCTGTCATTTCAGATCTGTGCAGTGGTGAAAGGACAGACAAAAGAAAAAAAAGGAATACAGTCTGGTACGCTCACGCTAACAGATGAGTGTATTTGGAGTCATCTTATTTGATCAGAGAATGGAAATGGTGGGAGAAATAGGAAGGACTTGGTTGAACTGTGAATCACATGCAGCTGTCCCTTACAAAACATGTAAATATTGTTTCCACTAAAAGATCATTATGAGTAACATTTTTTATTCAAAATCAAATGTCGCAAAATCAAGATTTGTCAACTATGGATACGTTGTATATTTTTGTAAGGGGCGAGAGCAATTTGTATCAACTTTACATCACCTAATGAAAGCGGGCTGTGTCTCTGATAACACGCTCTCTTATTGTGAAGTCACAGTAATGACAAGGTACTTGCTTTTATTTTATCACATATTTTCACTAGCCACTCTGATGTTTGTTTGCATCTCACTAAATAGCCAATTCCCACAGTGTCCAAGTCATTTTCTCATTTATTCAAAATAGACATGATGTTTTCCCCCTTCTATTATGTCTTTTTTTGTTAGCCTCTCCTTCCTTGGGAAATTAAAATGTGGATCAAAGGTTGACTCTGTAATCCAGGGGAGACTTGTAGGAAGTGTCACTTGGCAGGAGTTAATTAGCAGCCCACCTCTGGGGTACAGTTACTAATACCACCCTGCAATGTAATAACAGGCAGGAAATTCATTTGTACTCTTTTCCTGTCACAGATTCCCAAACAAGAGGTCTTTTATCGCTGTGGCGTCACAGGAGTTAAATTTATTCCTAAATAGCATTATAAAACTTGCCTATAAATATCCAGAAATATACCTAGTGGAAAGTTGTTTGATTTAAAAGCATATTGAGATGGCAGATGGCACGTCATTTTAAGATCTTTCTTTCTGGCCCTGTTTACACCTGGTATTAAGATGCATTTTGGTCGATCGGAACGCAAGTAGACGAGGGAGACACATTCCCCTTTACACCTGGTGTTTTTATCCTTAAGTCTTTTGTCCACTTTCAGTCACTTCTGTCCTGATTTCTTTGAAGGGAGGGTCTAGATGTATGGGCTTTTTCAGATCTTTCGATCTAATGGACAAAATACGATCACACAATTTACATATTGCAGCTTGCATTGCAGCTTTCGTTTTATTGTTAGCCGCAAGACCAGACGAACGCGGTGGGTGTGTTCTTCCCATAATGTTTACACATTAAGTGTAGGCGGTCTTTTGTGGCTGTTCAACACATTCGACCACATGGGCGACTACACTACGAAAGCAAACCGGTCGAGTTTGTTTCCGCTTAACTCTGGAAGTGGTCAAAAGTGAACAAGATCAAACATTTTTAGACTTCTTTTACACCTAGCATAGTTCTGATCCGATCCACCAAAACGCAGGTGTAAACAGGGCCCTTGGGAGACTGATGATAACAGAGATAGAGCAGAAAGAGTAAACAGCATGAATGGAGAGTGACTTAAACAGTATGGAGTTTAAACTCAATTATCCTGTTGAAATACAATGAAAGACATAATTGATTTGTTCAAAATGGCCACTATTTACTTTCTAAATACACGTCTGGTTTTATTGTGAATGGTTCATCAAGGATTCATCAACAATAATTTGCTCTACACTGCAAAAAATGCTTTTCTTACTTAGCATTTTTGTCTTGTTTTTAGTCCAAACATCTAAATATGTAAATACTTCTTCTAAACAAGAAGTATTTACTTGAAAAGCAAAAGTAATTGTCTTGTTTTGGGAAAAAAATAACTCAAAATTAAGAGAGCAACCCAAACCATTTTTCTTCATTGAATATGGAATACTAGAATTGTTTGTGAACCTTTTAAAGAGATGCTTCTGATGGTGGGAGGAGGTGCTTCCCTTCAAATTAAAATGATGGAAAAAAGGTTTCCACGTAAACTTCACGTATTGCCCAATAGTGCAAAACACAACACAATTTACAAAGCAAACATAAGTTCACAACACAATTAAAAAGAGCTACAATACAACAAAATTAAGCCACAACAAAACTAAATTTAAAAAGCAAACATATAGCAAGTAGGTGATTTTTAATTAATATTTATGTCAAATGTCGATTTTACAATGGTTTAATACTGGTAAAACTAATTGTGGTATTAATATTTTTGTAAGTCTGCTGACTCTATAGAATAGTGGCAAGGGAACATGAATGTCTTGTCTGGTGAATATCGAACTTTAAAGTGGTTCGATCCTCCTAGTGGTCGGGAGCAGTTCTGTTATGTTGTTGCTTTTTTTCAGGGCTGCACAATAAATCGCAATAAAATCGCACGCGATTTAGCAGAGGCTGCGATAATTGCATGCACAGCTTCTCAGAGCAGCGTGTGATCAGTAGTAAACGCTGCTCCGCAAGCCAGAGGGCGTTCTCGCACAGGGAACTCCGAGTATATCCCGCAGAAGAATAATAGCTAACGTCATTCATGGAATTCGCTATAGCAATGAACATCATACTATCGGCGAGCTGAATAAACATGTTAAAGCACTTTGATTAAACATGACTGCTTCTCATGTTTGGAACCATGTTTGACGCGTGTTGCTTTTTCAAATGCATGTTATAAGCAACTCAAACCTTTTTTATACTACACAAACATTTACTACTGATCACAGAGCCGTCCTACACTGCAATATATTGTGCAGGCCTACTTGTTTTCGTTGTGTTGTGGCTTGTTTTCATTGTGTTGTGGCTTGTTTTCGTTGTTTTGTGGCTTGTTTTCATTGTGTTGTGGCTTGTTTTCGTTGTTTTGTGGCTTGTTTTCGTTGTGTTGTGGCTTGTTTTCGTTGTGTTGTGGCTTGTTTTCGTTGTGTTGTGGCTTGTTTTCATTGTGTTGTGGCTTGTTTTCATTGTGTTGTGGCTTGTTTTCATTGTGTTGTGGCTTGTTTTCATTGTGTTGTGGCTTGTTTCCTTTGTTTTGTGGCTTGTTTTCATTGTGTTGTGGCTTGTTTCCATTGTTTTGTGGCTTGTTTTCGTTGTGTTGTGGCTTGTTTTCGTTGTGTTGTGGCTTGTTTTCGTTGTGTTGTGGCTTGTTTCCATTGTTTTGTGGCTTGTTTTCGTTGTTTTGTGGCTTGTTTCCATTGTTTTGTGGCTTGTTTTCGTTGTGTTGTGGCTTGTTTCCATTGTTTTGTGGCTTGTTTTCATTGTGTTGTGGCTTGTTTTCGTTGTGTTGTGGCTTGTTTTCGTTGTGTTGTGGCTTGTTTTCGTTGTGTTGAGGCTTGTTTCCATTGTGTTGTGGCTTGTTTTCGTTGTGTTGTGGCTTGTTTTCGTTGTTTTGTGGCTTGTTTTCGTTGTGTTGTGGCTTGTTTCCATTGTTTTGTGGCTTGTTTTCGTTGTTTTGTGGCTTGTTTTCGTTGTGTTGTGGCTTGTTTTCGTTGTGTTGTGGCTTGTTTTCGTTGTGTTGTGGCTTGTTTTCGTTGTGTTGTGGCTTGTTTTCGTTGTTTTGTGGCTTGTTTTCGTTGTGTTGTGGCTTGTTTTCGTTGTGCTGTGGCTTCTTTTCATTGTTTTGTGGCTTCTTTTCGTTGTTTTGTGGCTTCTTTTCGTTGTATTGTGGCTTGTTTTCGTTGTGTTGTGGCTTCTTTTCGTTGTTTTGTGGCTTGTTTCCATTGTTTTGGGGCTTGTTTGCATTGTTTTGTGGCTTGTTTTCGTTGTGTTGTGGCTTGTTTTCGTTGTGTTGTGGCTTGTTTTCGTTGTGTTGTGGCTTGTTTTCGTTGTGTTGTGGCTTGTTTCCATTGTTTTGTGGCTTGTTTTCGTTGTTTTGTGGCTTGTTTCCATTGTTTTGTGGCTTGTTTTCGTTGTGTTGTGGCTTGTTTCCATTGTTTTGTGGCTTGTTTTCATTGTGTTGTGGCTTGTTTTCGTTGTGTTGTGGCTTGTTTTCGTTGTGTTGTGGCTTGTTTTCGTTGTGTTGAGGCTTGTTTCCATTGTGTTGTGGCTTGTTTTCGTTGTGTTGTGGCTTGTTTTCGTTGTTTTGTGGCTTGTTTTCGTTGTGTTGTGGCTTGTTTCCATTGTTTTGTGGCTTGTTTTCGTTGTTTTGTGGCTTGTTTTCGTTGTGTTGTGGCTTGTTTTCGTTGTGTTGTGGCTTGTTTTCGTTGTGTTGTGGCTTCTTTTCGTTGTGTTGTGGCTTCTTTTCGTTGTTTTGTGGCTTGTTTCCGTTGTGTTGTGGCTTCTTTTCGTTGTGCTGTGGCTTCTTTTCATTGTTTTGTGGCTTCTTTTCGTTGTTTTGTGGCTTCTTTTCGTTGTATTGTGGCTTGTTTTCGTTGTGTTGTGGCTTCTTTTCGTTGTTTTGTGGCTTGTTTCCATTGTTTTGGGGCTTGTTTGCATTGTTTTGTGGCTTGTTTTCGTTGTGTTGTGGCTTGTTTTCGTTGTGTTGTGGCTTGTTTCCATTGTTTTGTGGCTTGTTTCCATTGTTTTGTGGCTTGTTTCCATTGTTTTGTGGCTTGTTTTCGTTGTGTTGTGGCTTGTTTCCATTGTTTTGTGGCTTGTTTTCGTTGTGTTCTGGCTTGTTTCCATTGTTTTGTGGCTTCTTTTCGTTGTTTTGTGGCTTGTTTCCATTGTGTTGTGGCTTGTTTCCATTGTGTTGTGGCTTGTTTCCATTGTGTTGTGGCTTGTTTCCATTGTTTTGTGGCTTGTTTCCATTGTTTTGTGGCTTGTTTTCGTTGTTTTGTGGCTTGTTTCCATTGTGTTGTGGCTTGTTTTCGTTGTGTTGAGGCTTGTTTCCATTGTTTTGTGGCTTGTTTTCGTTGTTTTGTGGCTTGTTTTCGTTGTGTTGTGGCTTGTTTCCATTGTGTTGTGGCTTGTTTTCGTTGTTTTGTGGCTTGTTTTCGTTGTTTTGTGGCTTGTTTTCGTTGTGTTGTGGCTTGTTTTCGTTGTGTTGAGGCTTGTTTCCGTTGTTTTGTGGCTTGTTTTCGTTGTTTTGTGGCTTGTTTTCGTTGTGTTGTGGCTTGTTTTCGTTGTTTTGTGGCTTGTTTTCGTTGTTTTGTGGCTTGTTTTCGTTGTTTTGTGGCTTGTTTTCGTTGTTTTGTGGCTTGTTTTCGTTGTTTTGTGGCTTGTTTTCGTTGTTTTGTGGCTTGTTTCCGTTGTTTTGTGGCTTGTTTTCGTTGTGTTGAGGCTTGTTTCCGTTGTTTTGTGGCTTGTTTTCGTTGTGTTGTGCCTTGTTTTCGTTGTGTTGTGGCTTGTTTCCGTTGTTTTGTGGCTTGTTTCCATTGTTTTGTGGCTTGTTTCCATTGTGTTGTGGCTTGTTTCCATTGTTTTGTGGCTTGTTTCCATTGTTTTGTGGCTTGTTTCCATTGTTTTGTGGCTTGTTTTTGTTGTGTTGAGGCTTGTTTCCATTGTTTTGTGGCTTGTTTTCGTTGTGTTGAGGCTTGTTTCCATTGTTTTGTGGCTTGTTTTCGTTGTGTTGTGGCTTGTTTTCGTTGTGTTGTGGATTGTTTCCATTGTTTTGTGGCTTGTTTCCATTGTTTTGTGGCTTGTTTTCGTTGTGTTGTGGATTGTTTCCATTGTTTTGTGGCTTGTTTCCATTGTGTTGTGGCTTGTTTCCATTGTTTTGTGGCTTGTTTCCATTGTTTTGTGGCTTGTTTCCATTGTTTTGTGGCTTGTTTTTGTTGTGTTGAGGCTTGTTTCCATTGTTTTGTGGCTTGTTTTCGTTTTGTGGCTTGTTTCCATTGTGTTGTGGCTTGTTTTCGTTGTGTTGTGGCTTGTTTCCATTGTGTTGTGGCTTGTTTCCTTTGTTTTGTGGCTTGTTTTCGTTGTTTTGTGGCTTGTTTCCATTGTGTTGTGGCTTGTTTTCGTTGTGTTGTGGCTTGTTTCCATTGTTTTGTGGCTTGTTTCCATTGTGTTGTGGCTTGTTTTCGTTGTTTTGTGGCTTGTTTTTGTTGTTTTGTGGCTTGTTTTCGTTGTGTTGTGGCTTGTTTCCATTGTGTTGTGGCTTGTTTTCGTGGTGTTGTGGCTTGTTTTGTTGTGGCTTGTTAACTTATTTTTGTTTTTTACATTTATTTGGGTTGTTCTTTAAATAAAAATCTCTTCTCTTCTCTTCTCTTCTCTTCTCTTCTCTTCTCTTCTCTTCTCTTCTCTTCTCTTCTCTTCTCTTCTCTTCTCTTCTCTTCTCTTCTCTTCTCTTGACAGACATGGATAGAGTAAGACTGTACTCTCCATCTTTAACATTATGTGTAAGGTTGTTTATAGGTCACAGATACCATCCTCTCAGGGCTGTCCATTAATGTTAGAACTGCAGTGCATGAATTGTGTGTGTGTATGGAACTTTTTGTTGTATCTCATATCTCATATATGTGGTCTGAATGCATTCCGATTACAGCATCTGAATGGGTCTCATGTACGACACATTTCTCATCTGCTCCGACGTGTCTACTCTCCTCTACCGCAGTCCAGGGAGTGACTGGCTCTCTCTGGTATATAAGCAACTATCGTCTGCATGACCTTTCTGAGTCCATCCAGTGTGGAGCAAGGAGAACAGAGCGGATAAATGGAGAGAGACGGAGTCAAGCCAGCACACTGACACCGCTAAGAGGACAGGACAGAGAGGACACTGGCACAACAATGGAGAGAGAGAGAGAGAAAGAGACTGAGTGCGCTCAGAACAAGCAAGAGGCAAAGAGTTCTCTCCCTCCCGCGCTGTGTCTAGTCCATCTGAAATACGATACTAATTACATTTATTGCCTCCACAAACTCCTTCTGAAATTACAGAGCAGGGAAAGGGGAGGGGGTGACAGAGGAAGATCACGGAAGAAGAGAGCGAAGGAGGAAGAAAGGTCAACGGGACCGGGTCTAAAATAGAAGGAGAGGCTTCTATTAAAAAGGCATAAAACAAAATCCATACTTCTAAAACCCTGAAATTAAAACGCAGCGACTCCTGTCAAAACAAGGTCAACGTATGTCTTAGACTAAGAAATAGACTAACCTATTCAAGGTCGTGCCTTTCTTTTCTTCTTTTCTCTAGCAAATGCTTTCAAAGATTTCTTCCCCTCTTCTGGTTCAGTTAAGAGATGATTCATCCTCTTTTCCCAGAAGGACAGCATGAATCAAATGCCTAGAAAAGTAAGACATAAAGTCTAAAAGTTTAAACTTTTGTTTGGTCAAGCTTTTATAACTCAGGATGAATATAGTAATTTATAAGTCTTCTGGCCTTGTACCATCCCTTTGTCTTGTTTATTTCAAGCCTTCCTCTTCCTCATGTCATATGTGTTCTTTCTTCCCCATCTCTTATTTTTCTTGTTTCATCTCTTCTGATCTTCCTTCTTTGTTTTCTCATACTGCATCTTCCCATCTTGTCTCATCCTTTTGTCTCCTCTCTTCCTTTCTCCTCTTCATCTCTTGGCATCCCTTCTCTTCAACAATTTCCCTTCCTCATCTCATCTCTTCTCGTTTCTTCTCTTCATCTCTTCTTCTGTCTTCTCATCTTGATTTGTCCAGTCTTTTCCCTTCCCTTCTTTTATCTTGACCTTTCCGTTCTTTATCTTGTTTTGTCTACATGATTCATGCCTCCTTTCGAATGAATTCCTTCCATCATGTCTTCCTCTGCATCTTCTCATCCCGTCTCATCCTTTCACATAATTTCCCCTTTCCTTTCTTTCCTTCTTGTCATCTATTCGTTTAGTTTCTCTGCATCTCTTCATTTGTGTCTTGTTCCATCCCTTTGTCTCATTTTGTCTAGTTTCTTTCAGTCTTTCTTTTCTTCACGTCCTCCTCTCAATTTGCCATTGCTCTTCCTAAACTCTTCTTTTCTTTGTCTTGTCTCTTCTGATCTTCCTTTCATAGTGTCATAAAATCCCCACATTCTCTGCATCTTCTCATTCAGCATCTTCCTTGTCTCATTTTTTTCTCTTCCTCGTCTCTTTAAAACTCGTATCTCTCTTTTAAGTATATAACACGCCAGGAAATTATGCCTTCATTTTATGGTCTTTGAAAAATGGCTTCACAGAAGATTAACCGAGCTTGATTTACACAGATACAGCGAGCGTGATTATTCATATGACTTTATTTGGTGTGAGGCCTAACCTTTTGGGATCGCCTGTTGAAGGTCGCTTTTGATCAAATTACCGTGGACCCTCACTGAGAGAGAGAGAGAGAGAGAGAGAGAGAGAGAGAGAGAGAGAGAGAAAGAGAGAGAGAGAGAGAGAGAGTGTGTGCTTGTGTTAAATAAAAAACACTGTCCTTCATGTGGCCGGCATACCAAGCAGTATGAGTGTCACGTTAAGATGCATCCTGCATCTCTCCAACCTCCCCTAATGACCTAGCTTCTTTCTCCTCCTCTCCTGTTGCACCAGAAGGATGATTAACTGGGTGTGTGCATGCACCCTCTTAGAGCAAAGTCATGAGAAGCACTGTTTGATTGAAGGATTTTTGTATAAAATGTGCAAGATGAGGCCTTGAGCCACGGTACCTTAACCTAAATGTCCCATATGAGCGGACAATCCTTTGCAGAACATCAACAACGAAAGGATCTCGTAACTTTGGTTTGGGTACTTCAGTAAAGGATGCCTGAGGCCTTTCTTGTTGGGTTCCTGTTTGCTTTTATGTGAAGTGATGCATTTATTTAGCCTTGTGGCATTTCTGCTCAACCTATTGTGTCAAGAGAGAAAGGACCCATTAACATAACATCTGTCTCAGACTTTGAGTTTTTAAGAGCCTCTTCTGCTCTGAAGTTCGTAGGCTCTGCTCGGAATGGAATAGCAGTGTATGCTTATAGCATATGGCAGAGTATGTACTGTTGTATCCACTATTGTTTACAAATACTATATGAAAAAGAATGTAGTACACTACTATAAACATTTAAAAATGTTGCCATTTACTACATTTGTTCATTTAGTCACATGATCTGCATCTTTACAGGAATAGCTCGTCCAAAAATTTCAATTCTCTTTGGAGTCTATAGAGACTTGGTGATGGGTATAAAAGGAGATGGTAGAAAAACTTTTGCGTTCCCCATGAAATTTTGCGTTTGATTGCAAAACATTTGTGTTCCGAGTCCAACTGGTGATGGAAAAAGGGGGAGCAAAAACTCTATTGTTATGAACTAGGCATGTGCCGATATCACTTTTTCATGTTGCGATTAATTGCTGACGTTTATCACGATATACGATATTATCACGATATTGAAATAAGTTGCATAGCATAATAGCATAACAGCTTTAAGAACTATTTTAGTATAACTGAATGTTTAAATACAATAATGCACCAAAAATATATACAGCTCTGGAAAAAAATTAAGAGAAATCAATGTTAAGTGGTCTCTCGATTTTTTTCAGCTAAAACAGCTACATTTAACAGCTACATTTGATACAGAAAGTATAATGTTTTTGGTAATGTTAGTTAAGAAATACTGATCATTGTTAGTTTTATCTTAGGTCCATTAAAATGTTATTTTGATTTTAAAGGTGAACTATGTAGTATTTTTGCAGTAAAATATCCAAAAACCACTAGGCCGGTGTTATATATTTTGTTCAGTTGAGTATTCCAACTATTTGTAAATTGTGAGAAAATTGCTATTTTAACTAAGGACAGGGACGTTTCAACATTGCATTTGAGGGAGTCGCCTGTCAATTGCGTCATATCTGCGTTACCCTCGGTTTCGGCTTTTATTTGACAGGAGCGCTTTACTCTTAGCAGTGTGAACAAGTGAACGCACGGAGTAAAGTCATAACATCGTTTTGAACACACTTAAATGTATCTAATATGATAAACAGAGCTACATTACCTCAAAATCATAACCGGAAGAGCGGATCTGTGCAGGCGCCCGGCGAATGTGTCCCGTCCGTCATAATAAAAGTCCCGGTATTCGCTGGGCGGGTATTTGTTTAACAATCGCTCCAGCAGCTGTGCTCAGGTCATAACACTCGGTCTGCTCTGCTTTAGACTACAGTAACGTTAATAACCGCATGCATGAACTTGATTTCTGCCCGAGTCCTATTTTCCACCGGCTGTGATGAGAAGACCACATCTCCCAAGATGCTGCGCTCACACTTTGCGTCATCAAACTACGATTTGTTTTGAAATAGGCGCCCCTCCAGTGGACGGAAAGCTGCATAGTGCACCTTTAATGTCATTAAACAGTAACTAAGAAATTAACATTGCTTAGAATAATTAATTCTTCTACTTAATTAAGTATTTTTCATTGTCAGTTGAAATGGTATATGTCTCAAAGTTTTACTAAACAATAACAAATAATTAGAACAGTTCTAATTATTAGGGCATGTTGTAGTAGTGTTGTAGCGGCACTTCACTCAGCAGCGCGTCTCCTTCACCCATTCAGTCATGTGCAAACGCACGAGCGCGTCCCTTTGACGCAGAATACAGCGGTGTTGAGCATTTATACGGTTGATGGGCAAAGTATTCTTGAGTGCATTATAAAAAAAAAGGCTTTAGTTGTTAATAAATTATTATTTACGATATTTTAAAGTGCCCACGATAACAATATCGTGCATATTCATTATCGTATCTAAAATCGGGACATGTCTAGAGTAAACACAAAGTTTTTCAGTGGAACACACTTTTGCGAGAGAAATCCAGAAGTTTTGGGAAATAACAAAATAAATAATAATTCTGTCCTCAGTTCTATAATTTACCTTGACATGCCATAATTGTGAATAATTTTTATTTCACAATAAATTGAGAAAGATTTGAAAGCTACTGCAGTAAAGAACATCAGTGAATAAAGACTTTTTGGTCTGTCTTTTGGCCTGGCCTGTTCCGAGCAGCCAGGAAATTCAGCAACTCCACTGGTTGGTCATTTTCTCCACTGGTTTTGAGGCTCTCTCCTAAACGCTGGGTTTTGATGGGCGTGCCGCTTTGGAGACTTGGAAGTAAACGCCCATGGCTAGGATTGGATAAGATTTGCATATTTAATGAGCTTCTGCTCCCATCACTTTATGTGAGGGAGGGATGGTTTTCAAAGCGGCCAGAATAATTCTCTGACATGGCTCAGACTCAAAACATATTTATCGAACAAACAATGATTTATCTCTCATCCACCCGTGATTGATATATTTTTTTATGTCTTGGCCCAGCGCCTGATCAGTTGATGAGATTCTGCTGTGTATTTTCCAGATGGACTACCAAAACATAAGCCAAACATAAACACGTGTGGCCCGAACCACACACACACACACACACACACTAACGTATGCACGCGCGCTCTTCAAACACAACGGAGGTTAAGATTCACCGGCCTGCCGACGGGCTTATGTTTTGGTAGTCCGTCTGGAAAACACATAGCCCCGGGACGTTGGGCTTTGCAAGCCCTGGGAGTCTGAACCCGAATCACAATGAACCAACAAATAAGGGATTCTCCAGCCTGTGACAGCATGCTGGTATGCTCTGTTAGACACGTCACGTACACATAATCAATGCAATCTGTAACAATGCAATACTACTTCATATAAAAAAACATGTTTTACTGACATAAGTGTGCTGCACCATCCCTGTCGCATCCAATCATGGAATTTGAGACCAGAAACACATCATGTAACTGTAAGAGTAAAAACACTTGTTTGTAAAGAAGGTAGACAATTTTTTACTTCTCTATCCAGTATGGTTGTCACGTGACAAAGAATGAATGACTGAGACCCGAAGACCCAGGAGGTGAATCATTTGTGTTTCCTGTACACAACCGGGATGTTGCGCATGCGCGGTCAGCATAAAATGAACGAATCACTCTCTGTGTAGTGCTGACATTTTGCACAGGTACAAACATACTGTTTACAGTATACATAATACACACTTTCGTACAAAAATAGTAGGTAAGTAGGTGAGTTTGCTGATTGTGAGTGGTCTAGTTTTGCTGCATCACTTGGTCTCAGTGTTGGTTTGTATAGTGTGCTTTAGTTTCAGCTCCTGCCTGTTTGCCACTCCAGTTTTTTTTTTTATTTGAGGGCTCCACTTTTTTTCCTATGACTGGTATGTGTGTGTGTGTGTGTGTGTGTGTGTGTGTGTGTGTGTGTGTGTGGTGTGTATTTGAACACCCTAACTCATTCTTTCACAGGTACGGCTCATTACTGTCTGCGTGTGCAGAGCTTGATGTATCAGCTGAAGAAGCGTGCAAAAAGTTATGAGCTCTAACTCCATCTCGTCTCCTCCTCTTGGCTGTCTTTATCACCCATCATTACCTTAACACCTGCAGAGAGTGTGTGTCTGTCCTAGTGGGCATATATTTGTGTGTATGTGTGCGTCTCAAGCCATACCTGACAAGTGGGCCATCCAGTCCCCTGGGTGTGCGGCACTCCTGTCACTGAGCCTGTATGCTTTATCATCTCTGTCCTTCAGAAGGTCACAGCTTCTGGTGTCTCACGCCAAACACTCCCTTGTGCCCTTTGCGTTCACCTGACTGGTGGTGATCTGTACTGTTTGGTCTTTAGATAATCAATACAAATGAACTGAACACAGAGCATTCATAAATATAAGCTTGAGCTACAAAACCAGACCTCATCTATAATGACTGTGTGTGAGTGTGTCTGTGTGTGTGTGTGTGTGTGTGTGTGTGTGTGTGTGTGTGTGTGTGTGTGTGTGTGTGTGTGTGTGTGTGTGTGTGTGTGTGTGTGTGTGTGTGTGTGTAGCAGTGACCTCTGGGTTCTTGTCCTTTGGGTTCAGATTAAATCTAAAGCAATCAACAGACCTCTCCGGCCTTATCTAATATTTTGTCAGAGGATGATGTTAAACAGGCAACCGTGTCACCATTTATAAACAACTGATCACTGAGAAGGGGATATTTGTAGAAATATCAGCAATATAACCCTTTTTTCTCTTTCTAAAAACACCCTTTAGATTAATGGGTTTGCAATGTCAAATTAAACTATATTCAATCCTGTTACTTTTTAATCCTCCGATGCTCTTCAGTCATTCCTGACTGGAAAATGTTTTGAAATTTTAAAAATCACAGCTTCATCGGAATGATATGAAACTTGGTGACTTTACTTGCATTAGGGATCTAAACACACAAAAATTGGGGTCATGATTTGAGCATGCTAAGTGGTCATAAAAATAAATAAAAATGTAGCGTTCATTTAGCCTAGAAATCTAGACACACCCTAGCGGCAGCAAATCTAATCTGCCTCGAGGGTCGTCTAGCAACTCTCAATACCCTTCTGAGCTGTAAACATAAACATCCAATATCGTTGACGAAAAAAGACGAGTCTAAAATGTAGTTTAAAAATAAAAAAACACTGGTTTTGGTTTCGTCAGAGGGAAAGAAGTGCGTTCGTGCTTGTGGTTGCCAGATTTCAGTCATTTAAATCCCTCAATCAGAGTTTTTTTGTGAAAAGAACACATATACTATCTGGTGTTTTACCTAAACATGTACAATCGGGAAAAGTGGCAACCATATATACGCTCTCTCGCGTGTGGATGATCTGAAAACACCAAATAAACAAGTAAGCTGCATTTTATCAATCTCCATTTGAGATGTTCTGCTTAAAGTGTCATTCAGTCAGTCTGTGTTCTGTCAGGACGGTCAGGACTCACGAGCCGCTTCACTGAACTGCTGTGAGCTGCTGAAATAAGCCAATCAGAGCAGAGCTCAACATTAATATTCATGACTCTTTCAAATAAGGCAAAAACAGAGCATTACAGCATAGGGACAATTTATAGGGTTGTAAATGGACCTGTAAAACTGTATCTGGACAATTTTTGCCCTTAAATAAGTCACATACCCTCTATGTAGATATCAGAGAACAATTTAACATATTGTTTCAACTCATTCTAGGGCACCTTTAAAAACAGCCAGTAAAGTTTCAATAATATCACAGCTTAACTAGATCCTTTGGATCAGTAAAGCTGCAGTTTCCTCCAAATCTCTAACCGTTCCCCATCATAATCTCCTCCATATCGCTTTGAAATACAGCATTCTGTGCAGAATTCAAATGGGTCCGATCCTTTTTGTGGACTGCGCTGACTCGCACCAAAGGCTTTATATAAAGGGACATGGCTCGTGCATATGATCCGCTCTGTGCCCTCTGTGGACTTCATTCGCCTCAACTGAAAGCATATTTTCTTTGAATCTGAATCTGAATTCCTATCTCATATAGCCTATAGGGCCCTATGTTCCATTCACCATGTAGAAAATGGTAAATGTGTGAACAAATGCTGATTTCCAATTTCTTAACTGCTTTCAGCCACAGCTTTAACATCTCTTTATCATGTAGGGGATGGAATGCTTCAGATTTTAGAGAGCATTTGATTGGATAGAAAATCTGATGAGAGCTGAAGTGCAGAGTGATGTCATCAGAATCATTGATCCATATTGTCAGAAGTGAGAACGCTTATATCTTCTCAATGAAATGAAATTGTAATTGTTTTGGACCCCCCCCCCCCATCCATCAATTCAATTTCTGACTTTGTGCATTCCTTTTTTAACATACTTTTTTATTTTACATACATCGTTGTTTGGGTTTTCAGCACATACATCAAATTTAGTTTAGTTTTAGTTGTCTGATTATTGCATTTACATGTCAGTCACAACTATTTCAGTGAGCAATAATAACCCTGACTCCATCGACTGTATTATTTCCTTTCTCTGCATTCTGTTGTCTTGCATTGAGCTTGAGTTTAATGCGACAGTATGAATGCATGTTTTGCAAATGTCTGCTCCATAGTTTCTCAGTGTATTTCTGGCCTCTGCTAATTTACAGTTTCTTAGTTTCTTCTCTCTCTCTCTCTCTCTCTCTCTCTCTCTCTCTCTCTCTCTCTCTCTCTCTCTCTCTCTCTCTCTCTCTCTCTCTCTCTCTCTCTCTCTCTCTCTGCACCTTTCTTTCAATCATCCTTTCTTCTTTCTCTCCAGCTGCTGAAACCACCTGTCTCATTATAACTGTGACACCCTGTCTTTTATTTTTCGCTTATATTAATTTACATCGAGTCCCATGGGTACCACAAGCAGCCAGTCTCTCTCTCTCTCTCTCTCTCTCTCTCTCTCTCTCTCTCTCTCTCTCTCTCTCTCTCTCTCTCTCTGTGTGATTGCATGTTGAATTTGTGCTATCGTCATTTTTGTCTGAGATGTAATAGGCTGTGTTAAACACTCATAATCGGTCTCACTTACGAGGCGCTGAAGCGGCTCTGAAAAGGTTGGCGCTCTGATTTCTACCTCTCAGGACCACACACACATATAGAGGCTGTGCCACACACACATTTTGTTGGAATTCACCGAAGTGTACGTTATACACTGTAGGCTGCAGTGGGCCTTGGGTGTTGCTTTAGCAACCTGTCAGTGCTGATTTATTGAGATGGGAACGCACAGCTGGAAGTCACGATTGCTTGGGTGCAAAACAGAAATTAGATCAGGAGTCCGTACAAACCTCTTCAAGACAGCTGTCGGATACATCATGTGCATGTTTTCTTTACATGTTCACCTGTTTCGAGGATGATGAATCCTAAAATATGAGAAGTGTATGCAGAGCATGTGGTTGTGTTTATCCTGTTACTGTCTATAGTAAAAATAGTACAATAAATAAGACCTCAAAGTTACACTCACCTAAAGGATTATTAGGAACACCTGTTCAATTTCTCATTAATGCAATTATCTAATCAACCAATCACATGGCAGTTGCTTTAATGCATTAAGGGGTGTGGTCCTGGTCAAGACAATCTCCTGAACTCCAAACTGAATGTCAGAATGGGAAAGAAAAGTGATTTAAGCAATTTTGAGGCTGTTGATATCAGACAGGCCAGTCTGAGTATTTCACAATCTGCTCAGTTACTGGGATTTTCACACACAACCATTTCTACACTCTCAGAAAAAAAGGTACACTGCTGTCACTGGGGCGGTACCCGAAGGTACAAAAGTGAAAAGGTATATCTTTGTACCTTACTCACCCCTAAATGGTACATATTAGTACCTTAAAAGGTACATATCAGTACTTTAAAGCCTAGTTCACACCGCCCGATTTTTGCCCCGATTTTGAGTCGCCGACAGGTTTTGTGAAATCGCCGACAAATGCCCGAGATCACAGGCAAATCGGTGCTCGTGCAGGCGAGTGACAATCACGCAGTGTGAATAATCAAAGACGCGATCAGAGAGAATCGCCGACGAGTCGCCGACGCCGGTGAGATATTTGGCATGCTAAATATCTGGACCTGTCGGCGATTCAAACTCCTGCTGTGTGAACTATGTTCTGACTGAAAATTACATCGGCGATGATCGACAGCCAATGAGAGAGTGAGATACAGGGCAGCAGGAGGTTCAGGGAGGAGTTATAGAGCATAATTTCAGTATTTTAATAGATACATTTACAATTCTATCAAACAGAAACAAAGGGCAAACATTTGCTCATCCAGCCACAGCAGCAGCACATTACAAAATTATTTATTTACCTCAAACTGTTTTTGCAGAACAAAATCCTAGCTCCCTCCGTCTCTCCAACAATTTCTTCCGCCATAATCTTGTTTCTTTTTCTCCACAAATCAGCGCACATACAATTTGAAGCAAACTTTGTGCAGTTTATCATTTTTAATAACAATTCCAAGTCACGCACGAGAACTCCGGTCTGATGCACGTGTGATCTCGCGTTGTTTACTTGTCACATCGCACGTGTGTTTGGGAAACGTAGTTTGTGCACGGGAGAGAGAGGGAGTTGTCGACGATTCTTCCTCTTGTTCAGTCATGCAGTGTGAACTCCTCTGTCGTCAAACCATCGTGCAGTGTGAACACAGCAGTGACTGAATGATACCCCAGAGAGTCATGCAGTGTGAATAGAGCAGTGACCCGACGAGTTTGAAAATCATGCAGTCTGAACTAGGCTTAAGAGTGCATATTAGTACCTTAAAGGTACATAGCAGTACCTTAAAGCTACATATAGTACCTTTTCAGTTTTGTACCTTTGGGTACCACCCCAGTGACAGCAATGTACCCTTTTTCTGACAGTGTAGAGGTTACAAAGAATCGTGTGAAAAGGGAAAAAACATCCAGTATGCGGCAGTCCTGTGGGCAAAAATGCCTCGTTGATGATAGAGATCAGACGAGAATGGGCCGACTGATTCAAGCTGATAGAAGAGCAACTTTGACTGAAATAACCACTCGTTACAACCGAGCTATGAAGCAAAGCATTTGTGAAGCCACAACACAACATACTGGGCGTCTTTTAAATGCCACGGCCTACCTGAGCATTGTTTCTGACCATGTCCATCCCTTTATGACCACCATGTTCCCATCCTCTGATGGCTGCTTCCAGCAGGATAATGCACCATGTCACAAAGCTCAAATCATTTCAAATTGGTTTCTTGAACATGACAATGAGTTCACTGCACTAAAATGACCCCCACAGTCACCGGATTTCAACCCAATAGAGCATCTTTGGGATGTGGTGGAACGGGAGCTTCGTGCCCTGGATGTGCATCCCACAAATCTCCATCAACTGCAAGATGCTATCCTATCAATATGGGCCAACATTTCTAAAGAATGCTTTCAGCACCTTGTTGAATCAATGCCACATAGAATTAAGGCAGCTCTGAAGGAGAAAGGGGGTCAAACACAGTATTAAACTGGTGTTCCTATAATCCTTAGGTGAGTGTATGGCACACATAGATCAGGCATAACATTATAACTCATTTGAGCTACTAGTCTGTTTAAACAGACCATACGCGCCAGCATTCGCTTCCCACGTGCATCAATGAGACTTGGTCGCCCATGACCCTGTTCGCTGGTTTACCACCGTTCCTTCCTTGGACCACTTTTGCTAGTTACTGACTACTGCAGACCAGGAGCACCCCACAATAGCTGCGGTTTTGGAGATTCTCTGACCAAGTCTAGCCATCACAGTTTGGCCCTTGTTAAACTTGCTCAAATCCTTACTCTTGCAAAGTCATATAAATATAACAGGCAGATTAGGTATTGTCTTTAAAGCCTATTTTAAAAGGTTTGTTTTATTGCCATTGGTGATTAATTACACACTTAAGCATCAGAACTTATGCTTTTAAGATTTCACTCCAGAAAAAAAATCCAGTAATTAACATAATATTTTTTACCAAATTTTTCCAAGATCCAAGTTTATAGGCTACTATCCATATTAATCTCACAATGCTGTATTCTTACTGTATGTAAACAATTGTGTGAGTTTTATGTTTTCTAATTAATTTTAGGGGAAACATTTACCTTTAGGAGTGCATACCTTGCTCACTTCCATCAGTAGTACCGTTCATGAACACAGGGTGGCACTGTTGCTCTTTAAAATACCCGCTCCCTGAACTCACACCACCGGACCATGAAGTCTCCTCGTATTATCACTAGTTGTCTGTTATCTACTCTGGATCCCTCCTATTGTACTACTTTAAGATAAAGGCGCCGTGTGTCGGACGGCTATCATTCTCTACCATCTCTCAGATATGCTCAGGGTTTGACAGTGTGAAGGCTGTTAGCACGAAAAGAAAGGGAGAGAAAAACAGAGGAAGTGGAGTAAAGATTAACAGATGGCTCCATAGCCGAGCTGTAATTGACCGGTGGCAACAAACCACCATGGCTCTCCTTCTTTTCCCGGCATGTAGCCTCTCGTTCTCGTTCAGCCACCTCTGTTACTGTGTGCTGATACATCGGTGTGGTGTAGTGCCGAGAATACATCAGTCTGTGATGACCTCTTCCCCAGTAGCACTTAATTTCATGAAAGAGATATACTGTAGTTTGAAACATGCTGTGAATATATCTATGGCCAGCTTGTCATTTACAAAGAAAAATGTACTTTTGTATTAGGTATCTTTGTTGTGTTTCCTTTGTGTATTTTGTTAGATGAGAGGTTGTCATAAACACTTTGGTTTCATCACAGTTTTTGAAGCAGTAGAGGCACAAATCCCATGTTGTAAAAGATATTAGATATGTTAGATAAACCACTACTGTCTACTTCTGTTATAATTGCCATTAAATTAATGTTGCGATAGCATTTTCTTACCTCTTGTAACTAGATGCACCGAAATAAAAATTCTTGTCCGAAACCAAAAACCGAAAAAGAGGAAACCAAGGCCGAAAACCAAAAACCGAAACACCGAAAGAAAGTATGTCAATTATTAGTAACTGGAACCAATAGTAACCATTGAATTTATGGCTATGACTGTGTAACTTTACTAAAAATCAAGGCATTGCAATTGCATACATTAATATTAAAGTTCAAATAATAAATAAATTACAAATTATGCATACATTTATTTAGCATATAATAATAATAATAATAATAATTCATTACATTTATATAGCGCTTTTCTAGGCACTCAAAGCGCTTTACATAGAAGGGGGAATCTCCTCAACCACCACCAATGTGCAGCATCCACTTGGATGATGCGACGGCAGCCATATTGCGCCAGAACGCTCACCACACACCAGCTGATTGGTGGAGAGGAGACCGAGTGATTAAGCCAATCAGGATAGGGGGAAGATTAGGAGGCCATGATGGACAGAGGCCAGCGGGCAAATTTGGCCAGGATGCCAGGGTTACACCCCTACTCTTTATCGAAGAACATCCTGGGATTTTTAATGACCGCAGAGAGTCAGGACCTCGGTTTAACGTCTCATCCGAAGGACGGTGCTCTTTGTCAGTATAGTGTCCCCATCACTATACTGGGGCGTTAGGACCCACACAGACCACAGGGTGAGCACCCCCTGCTGGCCTCACTAACACCTCTACCAGCAGCTACCTGGTTTTCCCAGTTGGTCTCCCATCCAGGTACTGACCAGGCTCAGCCCTGCTTAGCTTCAGTGGGAAACCAGTCTTGGGCTACAGGGTGATATGGCTGCTGGCAACAATGGAAAGTATAATATAAAATTCAGACTAAAATGTTTAACTTGACCTCACTCGTGTTCATTAAATAATATTGCACAAGGCCTACTGGCCTGCAGAAAGGTACAGAAATTAAATAAAGTAATCAAATGTAAAATAACGGCATATTTAACTGTTTAAATTAAAGATTAATCCTTATTAAACTTACAAAAGCTATTCAATCAAGAGCAGTGAGTGATGTCCTTATCCTTTGTTTGACATTAAACAGACAGGAGTAAAGGCTACTGCCCCTTTAAGACCTAATCCACGGTTATGCGTCATCTTTCTTGGCTGTATACAGTTTACTTAAGATATATACAGACTATGTCAGCTTGGATACTCATTAAGATAGACATGTTGACATACTTTTTCTGTGAGTTTGTCCGTTTGAGCGCAAGACTTGGAAGAGAACTCAATATGTGTGCACTTGTGAGGCGTTTGCGCGCTCTCGGATGAGTACAGATATAAATCTTCTCACAGCGCCAGCTTCTCACCTCATTCGCATTCGAGTCTTCTGGCTCTACACCCGGGTAATGTCGGAGAAAACGACTGGTCATATTCGAACATGCGGCAGCACTCGCATGCATTGAACAAAGTTTACAAAGAGAGACAGTTTTGCCGTTTTTCTTTTATTATTGCTGTTGTTGTAATGAATCACTGAGGAGCCAGCACGTGTATCCATTGACAGAAACATAAACAAAGCATTATTTTCAAGTTACAACCCATATTATAGATGCGTCATCAGATGTGAGATGAACCACATACGTCCACACCGCAGATGTTGCTTTTTAGACAAGCACGTGGAGGTCACGGTTTCTGTTTGCGTCATCGCAACATTCTGGCCGTATTGTTTTGGTGATAAAAATTTTTCATTGGCCAAAAAATTCGGTGCATCCCTAATTGTGACCTATTGTCAAAGTGAAACGGCTTCTCAGAAAAGAAAACAAGTTGGATGGGACTTGATTTTGTCCATTGAGAATTGATTGGATGGTTGTGGTTTGCTTTTGGTAAAGGTTGTTCCACCCTCGCTCCATTAAACACATCATAAGAGAAGAGATGTCACTGCAAGAGGCAGACAGTTATTTTGATTAAAGATTTTGAGGTAAATAAAAAAAAAAAAAATTATATATATATACTTATAATAAATAATACAACTATAATAAATACTGCAATATTCCATAAAAAATAAAAATTGACCATTTTGATTTAATAGTGATTTAATTTTTTGAATTGCTAAATGTCAGTTAATTTTAGTAACCCATTATAAAATGTATTGTTACAAACAAATTGACATTTTTTGTGTGGCTTTTTCTACAGCATAACAGGATGACAAGTTAGTGATCTCATTCCATTCTCGCATTCCACAAGAACGCCCACAGAAACACATGGTGTTGTCGGGTCTTGCCCCTTGTCAGACTTATTGTTGGGCTTGGCTTTGGGACGAAGTTGGGCTCAGGCGTCAGCTCCGACACAGGCTTCATGGCAGGCTCGGGCTCTGGCTGCTGGACCGTTCGATGGTAGGCTGGGCTCTGGGTCTGATATTGGACTACAGATTTGAATTTAATTTTAATTACAGATTTGCATACAACTTTTGTGACATTTTCTAAATGTCGACTAAAAAAACGTTTGCGAAATTACAGTTTCCATTAACCGCTGTTATGCAACTAAAACTTTTTTTCTCTTGCGATAAGTCATTTCAGAAATTATACCATGGATGTTGGTAGGTTTATGTACGTATATCCTGGCCACCGCACTAGCAATTATTTTTAATCAGAGACATAGGCGTTTTATCCAAGATTTAATGGCAAGGAAAGCACCTTACACTTGTGAGTGTCATGTATGTTCAAGGCCTTCAAAATGTGCCATTTTTTTTGTTTAGAATCCAGTATTTGGTAACACTTTATTTTAGGGTTCAGTTATTAACTATTAACTAGTTGCTTATTAGCATGCATACTACTAGGATGTTGACTGTTTATTAGTACTTATAAAGCACATATGAATGCCTTAGTCTTCATTAGCTCATACTACATCTCTTAATCCTACCCAATAACTAAACTTAAATGTTACAAACACTAACCTTACTAACTATTAATAAGAAGTAAATTAGGAGTTTTTGGAGGCAAAAGTCGTAGTTAATAGTGAATATGTGTTCCCCATACTAAAGTGTTACCATCATCTGTAAAGAATTATAAACTTGTATGTATGCCAGATGACCTGTAAAAAGTTTCCATTTGAAATGTATGGGAGTTTTAACGAAATTGTTGCGTTTCCAGTGGGTGTATTTTCAATTCACGATTTCAATTTTAATTTGTGCAGATTGAAGGATAATGGAAACACGGCTAGTGTCTTCCTCCACTGGACAGACGGTGTAAATGGATTCACATCTCACCAACATACACTCAACGTATACTGCAAAGCACCCTTGAGGACCTTCCGCAGGCAGGTCAGGGGAGTATCATTATAAAATAATATTATTATACATAAAGGTGCACTATGTAGAATTTTTGCAGTAAAGTATCCAAAACCCACCAGGCCAGTGTTATATATTTTGTTCAGTTGAGTTCTCACAATATCCCAAATGTTTCCAACTACTTGTACATTTTGAGAAAATTGCTATTTTAACCGGAACCGGGACGTCTGAGGGAGTCGCCTTTCAATTACGTCACAACTGCGTTACCCTCGGTTTCCTAACTAAAATCACAAAATCACAGTGTTTCAAACTTCAGTAATCTCCCACATTTTGGTAACAGGGTTAAAATTAAATTAAGTTTTGCAAATCTACATTTCCTGAAGGTTAAGCATCTCTTTTAACTGCTCATGTGTTGGAAAAAACGGTAAATATATATTTTTTAGATTCTAGTTTGTACCCTATTCATGGAAAGTGTCCATAATTCATAAAGGCAAAGCGGGGGCATTCTATGACACACACGCACACGTTCGGTGCCAGCCAAGGCAAAATCCATCAACACTAGACTTTGCCCTTCGCTTAACATTGCTGCTGGCCAAGAAAAAAGAGCAGGTAAAATATTTGTTTGTAGATTAGGACTTAAATCAATAACATTTAGGACTCAGAGCTTGACTGCTGTAATGGAAACTGACAGCATGGGAATTAGAATTTGATAATGACAACCTGATATTTCCTCCATTGGCGGAGGAGCCCCCATGCCAGACGAGTGTGTGTGTGTGTGTGTGTGTGCGTGGGGCTTTTCCCCTCAGCTTCCCCCAGGCGTTTCTTGCTTCCTGTAAATCTCATCACACACTCAAAAAAGATTCTCAGAAAGCCTCCAGGCCGTGAAAGGTGTAAAGCTCAAACCACAACAGCAAATAAAGTAAAAATTCATCTGTTCATAAAGCCCTTTGCATTGCCCTCAATGAAGATGTGCTAAAGACTCCTGAAGACTGTGCTGAAGAAACAGGGCATGTGTGATGCATGGATCACTCGTTTGAAGTGCAAAGTTCAGATTCTGCATTCTGCTGTCTATACCTTTATACATACATTAAAGGGTTAGTTCACCCAAAAATGAACTTTATGTCATTAATGACTCCCTAATGTCGTTCCACACCCGTAAGACCTCCGTTCATCTTCTGAACACAGTTTAAAATATTTTATATTTAGTCAGAGAGATTCTGCCTCTCCATTAAAAACTTATGCACGATACTGTGCTTTACCAGAAGGTCCAGAAAGGGAATAAAAACATCATCAAAGTAGTCCATATGTGACATCAGTTAGTAAATTAGAATCTCTTGAAGCATCAAAAATACATTTTGGTCCCAAAATAACAAAAAAAATACAACTTTATTCAGCATTGTCTTCTCCTCCGTGTTTGTTTTCAATCCTTAAATAAAGATTAGAATGGTTATGAATCAGCGTATTGATTCATGATTACTTTCTGGCAAAACGTGCAGCAAAAAGACACAAAACCAGGCCTGGTGCCAGAGGGGGTTAGGGGAGGCTTGTCCATGGACCCCCATGGACATCGCTGTTCCGAACTTGAGACGGACTTGATAATAGCGTGTCATTTTCTCACTCAAACCACTGCCACCTGCTGCTGCTTCTGCATTTAGAGGGAAAAGCTGCCCATAAATGCTTGTCTAGGATATGTAATCCTCGTAATCCTCTGTAAGAATTTGTAATAATAGCATATTATTAGCGAAAAGGAGCTAGCAAAAGATCCAGTGTGCATCTGTATTTGCACTTGATTTATATTTGATCAAATGATTACATTTCCAACGTGTTTTCGCTTCGGTGAGTAATGTAGCCAATCACAGACATGTTTGTAGATTTCTACAACGCAAGTGGCCAATCACAGGTGTTGAATTTGGAATCCACTCACCGCTCGAGTGTTTCTCCAGGTGCTGAGTTCAGTAAACGCACGCGTCAATCCTCTGTAAGTGCAGACATTGGTAAAATAAGAGATTCATTGTATACCAGCTTCATTGATTAATTTTGCCGAACTTTGTGAGATTGCGTTTATTGAATGAGTGACAGCTTTTAGTGATTATAAAGGGAGCTCTTTGAATGATGTCTAGGCAATATAATAATTATTAATTGGTTATTAATAGGTCTATAATATTTTCAGAATTTGAGTATTCTTGTTTTCCATTCTAGACAAGCAGCCACATACACGCTTCAATACACTGACCCATCCTCATATACATGCGGGATTAACTTGAAAAATGTGATGAATGACAGTTATAAATATTCATGTTGAAATCAGGCTTATAAAAATGTAAGGAAAACACGTATACTGGCTGCATGTCATTATCCATGGATCACGGAATCTTTGGTAAGTTGTAAGGATCACTATATCGAGCCCAAACTTTAGTTTAAACTGATAATCGTTTGCTCTACTCGTGTGTTCCTTTATTAACTCCAGTCACGCAGCAGCTCTTCTGCCACCCAGGTGTTAGACACAGGTGGAGATGGTAAACTAATCAGGGATAAACAAGAACAGGTATAGACATGACAAAATGTA
Source organism: Pseudorasbora parva (assembly GCF_024679245.1). Lineage (NCBI taxonomy): Eukaryota > Metazoa > Chordata > Actinopteri > Cypriniformes > Gobionidae > Pseudorasbora > Pseudorasbora parva. The sequence goes on along the minus strand of NC_090183.1, from coordinate 8,614,962 downwards.
ATTGTGACATTACACAATTACATTTCCTCTTGGAAAGGCGCAGTGAAGACAACAAAGTCCATGAAGTAGCAATGGAGCAGAGGCTTCAATGGAGGGTGTGGAGCTTGTGACAGACAGGCATCTGTAGTAGGCGGGCACCCGGTACTGTGGTGGAGCTGAGGGTGGGAGGGTCTAGGGCGGAGTCCGGACTGCAGAGGCGGCAGAACCCTGGGGCCGATCGGCGGAGATGTCGAAACCAAAAGGGCCGACGGACCAGGGCAACATCGCAGACCTGGAAGCCTGCCGCTGAGCTACTGGCTCACGGGACTGAGGCGGCAATGGGGACTTATGCCCCGTTTCCACCAAAATTACCCGGAACAATTTGTACCAGGAACTTTTTTACAGGAACTTTTCTTCCCCCCAGACCTGCAGCTGTCTGCGTTTCGACCGCGATCTAAAGTTCCGAGAAGATTAGGCAAATTAGTCCGGTGATAGGACTGCGCGCGACTGTTCCTTCAAGTCAGTGAAGGACATGTCTTACTGCAGTAATCATTTTTGTGTGTACCGACTGAAAGATGGACTATTTACATGAGACGTTATCTAAACCGATCTGGTGTTTACATGTGATGACTTTCAATCTCAATCATTTTGTCACATGCAGTTTGTCTGCCGCATCAAAAATGTCAATACTGTTTTCTCCAGCAGCTGGAGTGTGTTTACTGTAGCCATAACAACTCTTAACGGCCACCAGGACTAATACAGTATTATATAAGCTATTTATTTGTTGTAAAGTGTAATAATCATCTCAGAAAAAAAATGTTCTGTCAGGCTCAGTTAAAGTAAAAACTGCCTGGGGCAATATACGCTGTGTCATTACTCCAACATTATCTTCATAACTTACGAAATAAAAAGTTTACCCCTCCGAAAAATTAACTTTCCTCTCTTGTCAACATGAGCGCGGCGCGCGCTGTCACGTCATGTAAGGACGCACAAGTAAAAGTTATCGGTCAGGTCATTTACATGGTGAAAAAAAATTAATAACGAGTATGGAAGAGATTCAAGCTGTGCTGCTTTTGCTGGTTATGTATAGGTTTACGAGGTAATTAACAACGACAGAAAAGAGTACTAATATGCAGATTCAGCAGCATGCAGCATATTCAGAAAGCTTGTAAAGC